>NC_056749.1:454726468-454826468 GCF_019279795.1 Protopterus annectens | reverse complement strand
TGTCATGAGTGTGCCAACAATCCCCAAATGGAGGTTAGTGTTGAATGCTTTGGCCAGGTCAGAATAGGCAGTATGTACAATTTTGCCTTCATCCATAGCTTTGGTGATTGCTTAAAAAGTCCACCAGTTTGGGAAGGCATGATCTGCCTTTGACAGAATCAAAACTGTATTGAATTCAGTGCCTGAAGAATATCAATGTCTTTAATTATTATATCTATGATGTCTTAACCAAGTACCTGTGCAATACTAAAGTGTCATGCAAGTAAGTGTTCAGTTCAAAAAGTGTTAAAATTAGTTTCTAATTATGTGCAATATTAATCTGTCTACCTGCATGTCTGTGATGTAATAGCCAGGTGTTACATGTGTAGATGTCTGTGAAAATAGTCTATATGTTGTCTCAACATTGAGTCTGGAGATATGGAATTTCATTCAGTTTTTGCACTTGTGTGATTTCTGAATGACAGTAAAGTCTCCTTTGACTTTGACTTTGATAATTCTTTCTATGGCTTTACATGTGAGTCAGATTTATGCATCTGAAGTTGCCTGGGTTAGTAGATGGCCCAGCCTTGTGCAATGGAATTACTGTTACAGTCATTCATTCATTAAGTGGGATGCCATTTTGGATGTTTAGGCTAAACAGAGATATTAGATGTCTCAATAGGTCATGTTTCAGGCTAATCAGGAAGCATTCTAGGTTATTATCTGAGGCCATATATGCGGTAGCCATATTTGCAGTATTTTTTGCCTTGGAGATCCCATAGTGGACTTGTTTGCTAATGATAGCAGTGGACATTATGGTCAAGGGTATCTCTTGAGTGATGTCATAGGAGAAAACAGGGTGAAATTGGAGATAAATTTATCAGCCAGTAGGTTTGCTATATCCTCCAGCCCCATATATGTGGTTCCATTAACAATTAGTTCGCCAAATTGTTGTGTATAACCTTTGAGGTTGCAGACATAGTCGAAAAAGGCCTTGTGGTTGTCCTTTGCCTGTGAGGCTAACATTACCTCAGAAATGGATTTAGCAGACTTAATAAAACTCTTGAGTTGCTAATTTTGTTTGATGAGGAGTTTCTTGCCTTGCTTAATATTGCACTTTCTAGTTTAACCCATGGTTTTCTTCCTTCTGATATACAATTTGATGATGCTGGGATTCCAATAGGGTGGCTTGTTCTTTGAGTTACTTCTGTACTTATTTTGTGTGGGTAGAGCTGCCACAGTGCATATGCTTATGTGGTGGCATAATGTCTCTGAGCAGTTTCACATAGGCAACAGAGTTCACACACATTGGTGGGACTGGAAATTTTGACAGGATATCATTCATTAGTAGCGGTTTTGCTATGTAATAACTCTTAAATGTTCAAAGCTTAGATGGGGTCACAGGTTTTAGTTTAGTTTCAAGGGATACAGCTATACAATCTGACCTGATAAGTGAGAAAATTAAACATGGGTGGGTGCAAAGTTCCTCCATATCTATGAGGATCAGGTGAGGGATGTTATCTTCCCTATTACGTATATGGACTAGGTGGTCCAGAGTATTTATATTGACAATGTCCAGGAATCTCTGGGCCTGCATATTGGAAGCTCTGTATGTTTCCAAGTTTATAGTGGGGTAGTTGAAATCACACAAGAGTATAGTGTTTGGTTCAGTGCAGAGCAGCTCCAGTTTCTTTAGGTATGCAGTATGGGTGTCTTAGGTCAAAGAAGGGGACCTTACAATGATATGTTCTGGGCTTTGCGTATAGAGAGTAAGAAATGGACTAACTCAAGTGCATCATACTGCTCGACAAGTCTTGAGGTGTGACTGATTTTGATGAATATTGAGACATCTGCACCTTTTGTTTCTTTCTGTACAGTAGCTGATATAAATGCGTGAAAGGCATTATAACCTTGCACTGCTGGGATTCTCTTTACAGCTTTAAACTATGTCTCTGTAACTACTCATATGTCTACATTCTCCAGGTTGAGGACAGCTTGCAGAGAATCAATTTTTTTTTTTGGGACATTGAGCAGTTATACCTTAAGAGTATCCTTTTTTGGTTTTGCTTTGTTGGAAGGTTTATCAGGATGGCATTGCCTAAAAATGATGCTATGGAGTGGACAAAGTTTTCACCAACATTTGAAAGCCTAAAATGGACAGGTGCAGACCATCTCTGGTGAAGCAGCATATCCTACCATATACTGACAAGCTGACAAATATTGTATCCCCTTCATATGACACCAAAAACTAATCAATTTGTTAAAGTCAATTATCTTCTGCTCATAGTGTGGCATTATCCTTGGAAAAGATAGAATACAGCTCAACGCTAGGTTCTTACCAGCCTGACACATTGTCTGAGAGCTCCATCATGTCTCTCTTCATATAGTCCAGAGAGGTACATCTGAGCTTACTTATACCCACATGTACTGGTACTTGTGACCTGAGTTGCATGCATGATCTGGTGGATCCTAGCCCCTGATAAGTCCCATTGCTCAATATAGTGAGAGGAACATCTGTGAGCCTCATTATAAAATCAGCTGTGATCAGAACATTTGTTTATGTGCAGGTTTACAGGCTTATGAATTGAGACACCATGAGTTCAACCTATACATGTTGCATTAAATATCACTCTGGTAGAATGTTTGTGGGTTTGCCAAGAATCAATGTTGCTATAGATGCAGCTAGGATTCCTTTGAGGTTTGGGTAACTTACTTTTTAGAAGCTGATTATAATAGAGTATATGTGTTTTGTCTTGAGTGTTGGTGGTGTATGTTTCTGACAACCTGTTTGGAAACTGAAGTGACTCTATTTAAAAGCTTTTCTGTTAGTGTTAATATATAATTATATATTTCACACACTTTATCAGATTATTTAAAACTTACATGGTTGCCGGTAAACATTAGACAATTGCTACATTGTCTTATAATGCCTATTTCCACCAAGCTAGCTACAGAGACAGGAGTTTAGTGCTTACCCATGGTTACAGATGTTTAATCCATGGATTCCAAGGGGTGGGGGGGGGGGGGTTGTACCATAGGGTCTAGAATAGGTTTACTTGGATTTTATTTAATTGAAACTACAATGTGTAAGATATGAATATTGGAGCTATGCTCCTTTGTGTGTAAACCACAGTAAGAGTAATTTAGGGATTTGTGACAGGTTTGTTCTGCGTGGTGTTTGGCTAAAAACTGCAATCTTACTGTAATCTCACAGAGCAATGCTCCTGAATGTGCTAACCAGATGCCTGTCATGCAAACATGTACTCAGGAAATGCCTGGCATTGTTTTTTTTAGAAAAAGTTGGCTTCTAAGACCCTGCAACTAGACAAATCACTGCTAAACTCTCCTACATGATGAGTACCATTGCACATATGCAAGGACTTACACAGGCATAGAAAATCAACAAAAAAGCAAAATAAGCCTCTGGCCAATCACAGCAGCATAAAATAAGGTTATGTCAGTAATCCCCAAGCTCAGAAGTGATCAGGTTACTTTCTACTCCCACTGGAGTGCAGACCTAACTTTTCTAACTGTAATATTTCTGAAAATTATTTTGTTTCCTTAATCTTACAGCAAAGTACAAATAAATGGCTGTGTGGTACCTCACAACATTCCTGCTGAGCTATTCTAATATCAGGCGCTGACTTGATTGTTATACTCAGTCAACAAACAAAAGTACAAATAATAGTAAAATACATAAACTGCAGCAAGATTGTTCTTTGTAACCAAGTATTCAAAATGCTCATTTTAAATTGGTGTTTGCATGTCGGATCCAAAATGTCATTTTTAAATCAAATGCTGAAATTAGTTTTGGAGTCCTGCTTTCCAAATGTTTCAACTGTTTTATGATGCTAGGACCCATACATAACATTTGAAAAAAAAAAGCTGCAAAAATATAACTATTGTATTTATACCGTTCGGTTGGAATGTCACACAATAATGCATGTAGGTGGTATGAAAAGACTGGAGGTCATGGAGAATGAACAGTATGTGCTGGAAATGTTGATGAACTTTCTCAGTCCCAGGAAAAGGCTGTGGACCATTAATGCATCTGTAAGGAGACACTGGTGGGCAGTGTTATATTGTCAGTGTATCATATCTGTTCTGCTTTGCTGCTTCATTTTAATTTTACTGGTACACAGTGATAATGACACATGAGAATTTGCTATACCATGTAACGTTTGTAAGCTGTGTTTAATTTTTACATGTACACAGCATCTTAGTCTGAATAGTTTGGTGCTGAGGCTGTAGACAGCATTTCACTCAGTGTATGGTCATCTTAGTGAATATTGACAATCTCATTGGAGTTTTCTGTAGTTCAGGTGTAAAATCCTTGCAGTACAACTTCACAAAGTTTATACATCCCTAATCATTATTACTAATCATGCTATTTCTGCATAGTGCTGCACTGAACCACTCGGGCAACTACTGTAAATGATAAACCTGGCTAATTTTCTTCAGAAAAAGGCAAAACTTTCCTTATATATGCCAAGCTGGGCTCAGGCAACACATTATAAATGTAATTCCAAAAGAATTTCTAGCCGAATGCTGGCTCTGTTCTTGTTCAACACTAGGATAAACTATATCCCTGTATGTAACAAATTCCTATTCGTACCTTACATCTCCTTATTCTCCCTACTTCACTCACTGCTGTACTTCTATCAGTTTCTCTCCCTTGGCTGTCTCTCTAAATAAACCACAAGCCTGCTTTTCTCTCACTTCATAAAGCAGTTTCTGTTTGTATTATACTAAATTACCTTTCATTTCTCTATAAACTAGCTAAACTTTCTCTAAATATTAAATCATTGTCTTGTAACTTGTATCATTTGTTAACCAATGTTTTCATATTATATCCAATTTGATGTAACTGTTTTTTGTATTATTTTAAAGATTGTACAATTATTATTCTTAAAATGTTTCGTAATACTTTGGAGCTTTTTTACCCAGGCCTCCGCTAAAAAGTTGCTCCTACCCAGTCAGTTTTCCCAGTAATGAAATGTAACTAGCTAACTAACTAACTAACTAACTAACTAACTAACTAACTATGTGCTTTCTGTCTCTTTTTTCAGGGTATGCATATAGATTTATTTAGAATGGAAATGAATTACACATTTCCTGGGCTGGGCTTTGCCGATAGTATCAAGACCTAATAAACCCATTTGTGCCGAGTCACAGGAATGAGGCATTCCTCAGTTAGATGATAGCCCTACAGTCCTTTTATTCATGCCATGGACTCTCATTCAACTCTCTTCCCTCTGGTGAGATTTAGGTGGTATAGAGTATGCCAGCTTGCTTTTCTTAGGGGAGGGGGGCTATACTGTCTCCACTGGGAGCACCTACGCCCTCTGAGCAGTTTTGCCAAGCCTGCTAGTGCAGTCCCTCAAAGGGAAGAGTTCTGCTACATGCTAGTTTATGACTGCACAGGCTTGATTGGCACAGGTCAAGTGTCATCATATGATGTTAGTACAACTACCTCCACACCCTAATGGGTTAGCAAGTAGGGACTACTCCCTCACATCCTCCCAACCAACTTTTACAGGTGTCTGAGCCACTAATTGAACTCAGGTCACCTGCACCTGCATCAATGGTTTATCTCTCTGTGCCACAGCTCTGGCTGAACTTCATCTCTTTTTTTGCATGACTACAGTTTTTTTTGGTAGTATATGGGTCCAGATTATGTTTTTGTTTTGCCACCAGGTCCTTTTCTTCTTCTTTATCAATTTGTATAAGATAGCCCTGTCCTCTTCCATGTCATCTGCTAATGTCCTCTGTACTCCCCATGCCTTTACCTCACTTTGTCGTCAATGATTTCTGACATACCAAACTCCCCAGCAGGTACACTGCTCTGCCTTAGTGGCTTCCCATTAACCCAATGCAATACTTCCTTCTCTAATACATTATATGGTTTTGTCCTTATTCCATTCTTTTGTTTTCCATGGCATAGAATTTGGATAAAACTATAGAACAACATTCTCTTATGGGTCTACTTCAAATACCCGAAAGACAAAAATGCTGAAGAAAACATAGACGAGATGAGAATAAAGAAAGTAAAAATGCAGAACCGCGTAAGTATTCCCAGGGCAAGTAAACACTTGCCCCCAAATATATATATATATATATATATATATATCAATTCCTTATATATATCAATTCCTGGATCACACTACAGTGGGGAATTGGGCATAATTCACCATGCTGGTCAAGTATTTACTTGCCCTGGGAATACTTACGTGGTTCGACATTTTAACTTTCGTTATTCTTGTCTCTTCCATGTCATCTTCAGCATTTTCATCTTTTAGGTATTTGAAATGGACTCAATGCACTTCTTGTAGAAACTTCTAAGGGCTTGTAGCTTCAGGGCATTCATCCTTAATAAGATGGCTAAGTAGTGTGGGCTAAGTGTATGTGCAAAACAGTCATACTGAGAATGGTATTTCATAGTTTCTATTCAGAATGTAAGTCTGGATAGAAAACCTTATAAAATTGCTCAGACATGCCTTATCTAACCTAATAAGTAGTGTTGTTTATAATAATTTAAATACTTATTCATTTTATTCTACTACAATTAGATGGTGTCACTGATATACGCATTGGCGTGAATCACGTCATAAATATTTGATAAGATTTATGCATCTGTAAATTTTTCACAAGGGATTATATCACCATGACATTTTTGTTCTGTAATTTACATTAAATATTTGACACACAAAATGAGATTCTATGTATTTGAATAATGTTTTAAACACAAAGAAGACAGCCATATGTTAAAGATTTCTGTGTACATTTTATCTTTGCTTCAAACCATTAAGTATAATGAATAATCAATCATGATGCAGCACTTAAGTATCTCTTACTTTACTGTGCATCTTTTCTGTAATGTTATACAGTATATACTGATTATGCTAACCACAGATCACTAGAAAAAATGTGAAAATAGACTTTTTACACAAATACTCATACTATTAAAGCCTACCATCCTTAATCACCCTACGCACCAAAAAGTGTCCTAAGCTGCCTCCAGGTGAATAAGTTTCATCATGAAAATTCCCCAGATATTATTTTATACAGGTACTCCAAAATGTATTAGCACTCAGAGTAGCAGAACATATGAACTCATATTCCAGTAGTGGTGCTGCGGTAGCGTTGTTGCCTCACAGCAAGGCGTTGTCCCATTCGATTCTCAGCTAGAGCATCTTCTGTGTGGAGGCATGCGTGAATGGGCGTGCCTTCGTTGAATGTTGTGCATCAGGGCTGGTAACTCGGCATGTAAAAATCCACTACCAAACATTAGCGGACCAGTTCTAACTGGGATAAGCCGAAAGACACAACAACAAATTCCAGCACCATTAACATGCTTCAGTGTGTAGACATATGCACTTTGTATTTGTACTTTTGGCATTAACTAGTAAATATATATATATATATATATATATATATATATATATATATATATATATACAGAGAACGATAGCTACATATATAGATATAGATATAGATATAAATATATACGTATACAGTGGATATAAAAAGTTTACACACCCCTATTAAAATGCCAGGTTTTTGTGACATAAAAAATTAGACCACAATAAATCATTTCAAAACTTTTCCCACCTTTAATGTGACCTATAACCTGTACAACTCAATTGAAAAATGAACAAATCTGTTAGGGGAAAAAATATAAAAAATAAAAAGACATACAATAAGCTGGTTGCATAAGTGTACACACCCTTAAACTAATACTTTGTTGAAGCATCTTTTGATTTAATTACAGCATTCAGTAGCAGATAAAGTTATAAGAACAAAGAAGTGGCTGTTTAACAGTTCACAATCCAAAATCATTGTCTTAATTTGTACTGTACATATTTACGTCTGTAATTTATTTATATTTTTTCTAATTATTGTTATAGAAAAGTAGTAGTGACACTGTGCCAGCCATTTTCCCTATAACATTTGCAAACAAATTCTTTGCTTAAGTGCTTGTGCTGAGCAACTTTGAATTTCCTAAGGATTAATGTACCTTTCATTTCTTTATATAGATGATTCCAGGTTGCAGGGTCACATTTTTTCACCAATTTTAATTTTAAATTGGGGTCTTACATGTGTAATATTGTCATGATCATTACTTCTCAAGGAGTAGGTCTGCTCCTTATGTTGTAATTTTGATCTTAATGGTGGACCGAATGATAGTTTTAGCAATATCAAATGTCTGGGTGTGACTATCACAGGATCATCCATGGTTGCTATGATTTGATAATGAAGGAGAACCCTAAGTAATAAAGTGTAGCCAGCTGAGGGAAATACTGTGAAACCCACATCCCAGAGTGGGTTATTGCTATTATATAATGACATTATCTAAAAAAAAAAAAAAACTGCTTACCCTTTTTAAATAATGTCTTTGTATAATGGCACAGTAGTGTTCCTCAGTGTTCTTTCTTGTTTACTGATGTATTGCACATGTGTATATGACTTACATTCCCAGGCTTGCATAGTACTTCAGTACTGGTCAATAAAAGCAACAGAGAAAAATGAATCTCTCTTGCTGATTTTTTTCCTGTCATTATAATCTCTTAATGCAAGAATCCTGGACAAAGCCCAACATAAGGGGGGACAAAGATCCAAAAATAGAGACAGATTTTATTGCTCTTATCAACTTAGAAAGTTGCTGGAATAAGAGATTTTATGTTATTGTGCATTTTCTGAAGGATATGAAGCTTAAACCTCAAATGTCTTTAATTATTTAATAACTTAAATCTGCAGTGACTTGCCAGAAAACTACAATTTTATGAGGAAATTACCAAAACTGTAAAGCAAACATCTAGACATTTTGCATACATCTGGACAGTTGAAAGATACAAGTGTCTGCAAAGATTTTAGGATGGACAGACCAGAAATAAAATATTTATTTTCTTTAGTTTTGCAGAACATTCCTGATTTTTCTTGTATTTTGCTCTGCCATCTAAGCATATGCTAAATGAAAAGTCTGTTTGCTTAATTGTACTTTAGAGGCCAGACTTTTTTCTATTGGTATATGCTCATTTTACAACAGGCACACGGATTGGGCTTTCCAATCAATGTGCATGTTTTTGAATGACAATTAGCCATTATTGTATAATTATAAATAATAAATAGCTAAACAGGAAAGATGCCCTATCATTAGCAGGTAACCAATAGATGTCTTTGATTAGATTACAGTAGTGTGTGAGGTGTGAGGTGGTCAGCAAGTAGAGCAAATCTGAAAATTTTGTTTTCAACAATTTATATTTTATGCGGTAGCAGAGTGTAAAAATACAAAGGCAGTACATAATCGAGTGTAGATAGGAGAACATTTTAGCAACAGTTCTCCTGGCTTCAGGGGAAATTCAGTGAGATCATTTATAACATAGTTTCATTTGTGAAAGAACGTGTTTGTAAGTTAGTCTGTATGAGTTGTGATTGACAGTCTTGGGTCCAGTATTCAGCCTAAGAACTTATATTCAGGTACATTTGGAATAATACTGTCTTGTAAGTCATTAAGTAGGAGGGTGTGTAAGTTAGCTGTTGTTTTGTTTTTCTGGGGGGGGGGGCGAATAACATGAAATTAGCTTTTGCTGGCTTTCATGTACATTTGTTATTCCTTATCCACTGACTTGTTTTGTGAAGCTTAATTGCAAATGTTTTTATGTATGATTTTTTTTTTTTGTTGGCTTTTAGGAGTAATTTATGTTCTGTATATAATGGAATGGCATAGTATAGGATTTATTTATTTACTGATTATGTTTGTTTACCAGGATTGTGCGAGTGAGCTATGCAAGACCCCTTTTCATCAGAGGCCCAGGGAGAAAAACACCAGGAATATAAAACATTTATGTGCACATTATAGTTGAGCTAGCACAATAATTAGGCAGAAGTTGTGTCATGCATCATATTTCATTTGATACTCAGAACAGGATTTAGGCTTTCATCATTATTTGCATAGAAGATCATGACTGGGACTCTGATTATAACTAACTTATGTTTGAAATATTCAGATTGTAGTGAAGTGATACTCAGAAGTGAATCTTGACATCTATGTCAAGAATCACTAAGTAGTTATGATCAGAAATACCCTACGATAAAGTTTATGTACTGTATGGAGCTTTATACGCTGCATGCACTATTATTTACAGGAAAAAGTGTAGGAACCTAAAGTGTTTAACAACTCTGAAAGCTGTAACATAATTATCAGAGCTGCAAACAGTGGGTAAAACTGAAGTGTCAGTCTGATGAACAATAGACACTCTTATCTTTTGGTAACTTTGTGTGACACTAAAGTGTATAACAGTTTTTATACCTGAGAAAATGCTTCATGTGTTATTCTGTTATGGTCACATTTATGATTTAGCATAAGACTGGGGCTTAACACCACTGAAAGGTGCTTAACAAGGTTTGCTTTTCTCCCTCATTCAGAGTGTAATAGCAGAGCTTCATGCATTACAAGAAACAAATAACTGGGCCATTCATAGTTGGTTATTTCCATATTCTTTATTATTTGGTACTTCTCACCCTGCTCTCTTTAACTGCCTGTTGCCACTGAAGTAATATATACCTTGATTTATGCACTATTACAACTCAAAGACAAAAACCTTATACCTTGTCATAGTTCTTATGCACTTTGTTCAGCATTCAGGTGCAAAGGCACAAAATAGTGGCACACAAGGACAAGAAATCATGGACAGTTTTATATATATATCACTTCTACTCACTTAACAAGGTTTGAACCGACAAGCGGTATAAACCTAAATGTCTCAGTGGCTTACAAAAAAATCATACGTTTTATGACAGAGCAAAAATATGAGACAAAATCAGAAATGTTTCGCAAAATCAGGTACAGATTGTATTCCTGTTACATATATTCAGCAGCTAGATAATTGAATTGAATTTGTTGTAGATATGCAGAGAATATTCCAGCCTGTAGATGAAAGGACCTCAACATTCTCAAAAGATTTTTTGTCCAGTTATATATAAATAACCACCTTCACATACAGACCTGTCATTCACATATTGACATAATTCCCCCATACCTAGCTATATTGGCAGTTCTTCAAAATGTAGATTGTATGGAAACAAACTTATCCAATTGCCTTGCTAAATAATATTCAAACAGATAAAAAATCTTGAAACTTTAAGAAGGAAGCTAACATGAAATCCTTCATATTCCAGTGTGGCTTCATCATGCAAACCATCATAAGAAAATCCAGTTAGCAAAACAAAGCAATAACATTAATTTCATCAATGATATAAATACCAAAATACCAGTATATTGAAAAAGGATAACAATTTCCTTTTATGATGTACAAGCATCAACCAAACCAGTCAACCACCCTGCACCACCCATGTGGACCACTACTTTAATATATTAGCTCTGAAATTACACATCAGTGGGGGCAAAAAGACACCTATAACCTAATTTGTGTGATGTCATATAGAAAAGCAAGAGCATCTTAAACCAATAACAGTGTAATTGAATCTAATGGAAAGATTCACTTACACTGCTATAACATAGAGATTTAGATTTTTGAACAGTTGCATACATGTATGATAGTAAACATTGATGTATTATACCAAATGCAAAGTTCAAACATCTGAATTTTTCACTAGTAAATGGAGCTTATATACCCACATCCCTATTCTTTTAAACAGCAAATTGTCCTGAGATCATGGTACAGTGAGGGTGCAGGACATTTTGACCCCACCGATTCACCCCAGGATGATTTGCCCATGACCAATTTGACCCTGGATGGTTGGACCCAAATAAAAAGATAACGTAAGTGAAGCCAAAGCACATCAAAGGATAACTAGAAAAGAAAGGCGGTCTAAACATTCTTAGAATTGGTTTAGTTAGTCTTTCTTTTCTATTTGTGTGCTTTGACTTCACTTACTGTAAACAAAGTGCAATTAGTTACTCGAAGTACATAAAACAAAACAATAACTGCCAAAATACGAATTAAACAAACAGTAGCAATAGCGCCCAGAAGTTTGCAGCATTAACTCGTCCACAGTTTCCATATAACGATAACGTTACCATTATATAAATGTAAAGAAAATTAGCAATAAAACAACAGGTAAGGGATTAAAAAAAATTATATTTAAAATGTAAACTTAAATAAAATATAAATACACATATATGCAATAAATCATTGAATGGAAACTCCGGACTAGGTAATGCTACAAATATTCAAATTAGTCAGCAAACCTTTGTAAATCATAAATAGTATAACACATATATCCCAAATGAAAGCATAAAAATCACTACCAAATACATCAAACGCACATTAAAAAATGCCATTAATTAAGCAAAACCCTTAAACAAACAGAAACTATAACAAAAAAGGTATCGTAAAGAGTAAAAAAAAACATACATTTAACTACCTGAATCAAAGAAAATCTTCATCAAAAGAGTAATGAATTGTATAAATCCATGAGAGATAAACTAAAAATGAATCACACATATAAAAACATTTACAAAGTAATATGTTGGCCTACTGCCGTCTAATGACAGTAGTAAGATAAAATCAGTAAAAAAAAAAAAAAAAGTAAAGCTCGAGCAGAGAATCAGTTAAAGATGTGGAAAATTACCTCAAAAAAAAAAAATTGAGAAAAAATAAGTTATAATGGATATCTGTACTGCTTTGCGAAATACAACCAAGATCAGACAATAAAATTTTGGAGATGTGACAAAAGAACATCCTGTAACTGTAAATCCAGACTTCATACAAGTGTATCTACAAATGAGGCAATGAGTATGTTACATGGACACAGTCACGGGAAGTGACATGTCAGAAATAGAGGTGGAGCAGATAAAAACAACCATTAAAGAAAGGGGCTGAAGACACAATGGACATTCCAGCAATGATCATTAACACTGCAATAGAAGGGACTTCAGAAGCAATGAAAAGTAAACTGCCAAACCCTGATGCAATGAAAAAAATAATAAAAAGTAAAAGAGAAAAAGTTAATAAACCTCTAGCACAACCATTTGATTTATGCTCCTTAATAATTCCAGAGAAATATAAAATTTATGGAAAAAAATGAAAACTTTCTTCTATATGACTCTGGAGAAGGAGATCAAAAATGAATTTTAATATTTGGATGAGAAACAACAAGTACATGGAGCCATCTAATAAAAAACTATTCGTAGATGGATCATTCAAAATAGCACCAAAACTATTTTCACAGGTATACGTAATAACGAGTGAATGAAGCTGATTCATTATACCAATAGCTTCCTGTCTATTACCAGACATGCAAAAAGAGACCTACGAAAGAATGTTTCAAGGAATAAAGGACATTTGGCCAAACCTCTTACCAAATTTAGTATCGACAGATTACGAAATAGTTGTATTAAATGTTATAAAAACAGCATATCCAACAATAGAAATCCATGGATGCTTTTTCCACCTGGTAAAAAATATGAAAAAGATGATATCATATGAAGGACCGCTAGGCCAGTACAACACAGATAGTGAATTTGCACTACAAGCAGGAATGATTCCAGCACTCGCCTTCATACCACTGGATGAACTCGAACATGCCATAGAAGATTTAGCAGACAACATACCAGAAGCACTTCAACTGCTTCTAAACTGGTTTGAAGATAAATACATTGGATGACCAAATTGCAGAGGAATAAGAAAAAATCCAATATTTCCACCAAAACTATGGTCAGTGTATGACAGAACCTTAAATGGAGAACACCAAACAAACAGCTATGTAGAAGCTACTCATACAATAATGCAAACAGAATTCTGAGTAGATCATCCAACAATTTGGAGATTTATAATGGCATTCAGAAAATCCAATCTGGAAGAGATCAAGATGATGAGGCATTTATCAACGGAGCAGAACCACCAAAAAAAAAAAAAAAGGAAAAAATATCAAACAAAGGATCAAAGACTTTTAACATTAGCAAGAGATCATGCTAATAGAACAAATTTAGAATACCTATGAAGATTAGCACACAATTTCTTAATGGGTTAAAAGAATGATGTAGAAAGCATATTAATGTGAATAAAACATTGATTTCATTTAATTTTAAACAATTTATGTATACTAGATAATAGATTGGTTAACATATCAACATAATATAAAATAAAAATGTGTTTAATTTATGATAGAAATATGTTATAAAGTATGTTATAAAGTAACACTAGTTATAATATGTTAAAACATAACACTAGTTATTATATGTTAAACGTTTATATGTTATATTCATACTAACCAATGTAATGATGAAATAAAATAAAAATAATAATATAAAAATAAAATATATTTGGGGTCAAATAGTCTTGGGTTGAACTGTCCACTAAAAAATCCCATAGACAGTAAATATAAATTTAAACATGAAATTGTATACAAATGCATTGGGGTCGAACCATCCATGGGCGAACAGTCTGGGGTCAAATAGTCCTGCTTCTTACAGTGAGGATCAGGAAATATGTCATTATCCCCACTCTAGTACAATTTTTGAGTTGGTATATATTATTAGTAGAGGGTGTGAGGATGCGGGGGGCAGGGCTTGTTCCTCTGCATAAATGCTGTTTTTGAGTTTTACATATGTTTGACTTTTCAAATATGAAATTCAACTATTCAAAAAGTTGATCATATGACATAGATCCATGATAGGCATGTTTTCACCCCCCCCCCATAAAAGAAATGTCTGTTTTGGTCATGCTAGTGCATATTATCATCAGATTATATCTCAAGTCATTGCTGCCTATTAGTGCATGACATACTGTTTACACCATATGTATGACTCACTATAACTCAGCTAAAATTTTTCTCCTGTACTAACCTGTCAAGTGGCTGGAAATTCTGGAGGGTTTCCTTCATGGTGCACCAGGGAGACAATTATTTTTCTCTGCCTGCATGATTTGTACTATCAGAAGGCCTCCAGGACAATGTGGATGCCTGGTACTGTATTGCCAGGGTGATGAGTAATTCCACAAGCATCACTCACTCTGGGAGCACTGATAGCATAGATACAGACAGCTGCAGCCACTCCACCTGTGCTTCTTCACCAATATGAGTTTAGTGGGGTGGACCCGGAGTTCTACAATATGTATGTCTACCTGACAAATGATAGTATAAATGTATTATTGTACACCTGCATGCTGTTACTGATATTCATCGGTATGTTGTGTTTTTTTTTTTTTTTTTTTAGCATCTGATGCATTGTGAGAGGTAAGCATGCCTTTTCAGGTGTCATGGAACGTATAGCTATGGCCTATCCCACTAAAGAAAACCTCATCGCTTCTACCTAACACAGCATCAACCCACTCCACAGCACCAACGCAGCACTCATTTTCTTCACCAGCTCCATCTTCTTAGCCAAAGCCAGAGACAACAATAAGCCAGTGTTCTGCCTCTTCTTAGACCACTACAAAGTCTTTAACATGCCTCTTCTTAAACCTCTCTAAAGTCTTTGACACTGTCTCCCACCCCATCCTACTATCCAGACTCTTTCAACTCAACCCCTCCTCATCAGCTATCTCTTGGTTCAACAGCAACTTTACAGGCAGACAGCAATCCCATCAAAAATCAAAGCTAAGTTCTAGGTCCCCTTCTTTTTAACATCTTTACTAATCAACTCCACACTTCTTGTCATCAGTCATCCCTCCTAGAGTATGCAGATGATGCCATAATCATCACCATCATTGACAACCGATCAGACCTGCTTAACTGTAACACAAAAATCTTTTAATCTCACTGAAACTTGGCTCACTAACCATCAACTCATACTGAACCCTAAAAAGACAAAACTTCTTCTCTTCCTCCCCAGATCTCTCTACCACCTCAAATCCTCATTCACTGTCTCCTCCCCTAACAGTACAACTATTTCAGCTCATACCCACACCAAGCTCCTTGGAGTAATCATTGATGACCAACTTAAATTCGACCACCATGTACTTCATTGTATCAAAAAAAAAACGTTAAGAACTAGGCCTACTGTATAGAAATAAAAGGTTCCTCATTGCTGTCTCCAGAAGCTCACTTTCCCAAGCTTACCTTCTCCCTAACCATCTCTGTGGCTCACAAGTTTTAACCAACTTACATACCTCACTACTTTGCAAACTCGAAACCACCTAGAGCAAAGTAGCACAATTTGCTGATAATTTACCATGTAATTCTCACCACTGTCATGCTCTCAGGACTCTTAACTGGCTTGAATTTCCTAACCAGCTCCTACACACTCAACTGCCCATCATCCATTCTAGCCTGAACAACCCCATCTCCTGCCCTAGCATCTCCTCAATAATTTTCCACTATACCCCCCTCAGTCCCTCAGAAATTCAGACCAATGTCTCTTACAAATACACAAACCTAAAAAATCTTTTGGACAGAAACTCAACAGCTGTTCCCCTGCACTATCTTGGACCAAACTACCATTGCCCCTTAGAAGCATTACCCTTACCCTTGAATTCAAGAAAGCTGTCAGAAGCTACGTACTCAGCTCCAGGATATATCATAGTTATCACCCCACTTGATCACTATTCTCTCTTCCCCATTTCTTAACTCACTCCTCCCTCTAAGCACCTCTTTGTTACATACCTTCTATTATCACATGGCAATCACCTACTTTTCTCCTGCTAACCTCAGTAGCTTGTCCAGGTAACCAACTACCCCAATCCTATTGGCTATAACACCACTGTATTAATATATACACCTAAAAACAGAGCTGGTTAACTTACAGCACCCATGCAAATGGAGAATAGTTGCATGACTGCTGAATCATACACCTGTGCACTGTATGAACACATGCACAAATGCATGAATCTCGCCATACCCAATAGAACCAATGTGCTCTTCTCAAAAAACAGGAAGTCATTCTGGTGGTACCTTGCCATAATCAAACTCTACAAAAGAAGGAGGAAACTGATGCAGAATAAGGCGAAGTCTCAAGACTGGAAAAACTCCCTTATCAGCCTCTACAAAAGGTTGAGATCCCTCATCAAATCCTCTAAAGCTAGCTATGAAAACAGAATTGCAGCAGATAGTAAAGACAGCCACAAGGCCTTCTGTAGTTATGTAAAGAATCTCCACGGCAATACCCAGATTTGCTCTGAGCTACTACACAATGGTACCACCTATACCAAGCCAACAGATATTGCCAATATACTGGCTGACAGATTTAGTGCTAACCTTACCCCCCGCTTCCCCCCCCAAAGGACCAATCACAATGCCAGCAGATTGCCAGGCACCTAGTATTACTGCTGTACAGGTTAAAACAGCACTGTCCAAGGCCAAGAATACAGCTTTTATGGGACCTGACAATATCTATGGCCATGTTCTACATAAACTACAGAGTGAACTGGCACCTCAGCTGTGTCCCCTGTTCAATCACAGCCTTACCTCAGGCTTTGTCCCTACTGAATGGTGCACTGCTACAGTCATCCCTCTCCACAAAGGAGGAGCAACTACAGATCCCAGGAATTATAGCCCAATTAGCCTGAACAGTCTGATCTGCAAAGCTATGGAATGTATCATCATGGACCTAATAAACAAGGATATAGGGAATCTCCAAACTCTGGATCCTACGCAGTTTGGTTTTGTGAATGGTAGATCATGCCTGCTCAACTTAGTTGACTTTTTTGAGTCAGTCACCAGAGCTGTGGAGAAAGGCAAGGTGGCTCATACAAACTACCTTGATCTGGCCAAGGCCTTTGATACCATTCCCTACTCAGGAATCATAGAAAAACTCACAAAGCTAGACATCAATCCCTATATCACTAGGTGGGTTGCAAACTGGCTCACAGATAGAACCCACAGTGTGAAAGTAGCTGACTCCAAGTCAGACTGCTGATCAGTCATGAGTAGAGTCCCACAGGGTTCGATCCTGGGTCCTCTCCTGTTTGGTATCTACATCTCTGAAGTCCAGGCCAACACAAAGAGACTCTGGCTGACAAAGTTCGCAGACAATTGCAAGTTGGGAGCTATTTTTAACTCCCCAAGTGATGTTGACATCCTACAGAAAGGCCACAATGACACCAACGACTGGTGTCAGAACCATGGCCTTAAGCTCAATGCCAAAAAATGTGTCATCACCCCCCTTGGGAAAAACCCAGTTCCCTTGAATTACCACATTGATGGTACTCCACTGAACACAGAATACGTGATAAGAGATCTGGGAACACAGGTTGACAGCAACCTCTCTTTTGACCACCACATTGCTACTGTGGTCAGAAAGTCCTTCTATGTGGCACATCTCATTACTGAGGATTTTGCATCCAGAAAGAAAGAGGTCATTGTCTCCCTCTATTTTCCCTCATCAGGCCAGTCATCGAGTACAATGCCCCATTTGGCATGTACGTCAATGGACACCTGCAACAACTGGAGAGGCCACAAAAATGCCTCACAAAGAGGATCCTAGGCCTTAAACAATTGTCCTATATGGACAGACTCAAAAAATTCCCTGTCTCATATCACCTACTTAGGCTTACTACTTACTTACTACTTGGCCTGAAATTGTCCATTGAAACAACTTAAGAAGAAATAATTCATTGGCATTCAGAATCTCCATCTAGCTGAAACACCTGATGTTCATAAGGGTCATTTGCATATATCCCATGTGCCTCTCATACAAGAGGTTTGAGAGATCACTCAGTGGAAGTTCTAGCATGGCTGGAGTTTTCATTTAGTTTTTACTGATTGTTTTTTCTAAGTGACCTTCTCACTCTTTGTTTTAACTGATATGTATTAGACAAGTAGCTTTTGAACCATAAAAGGGTGGGCTGAGACAGATCTATTGAGGACATCTGAAGTAGACATTTACTGTGAAAAACTGCATTTAAAACTTTAGACGTATAGAAATTAGGAGACTAGTTTACCATTGGATGTAGCTTTATTGACAGTATCTATATAAGTTAGAAGTGCAGTGCTAGTATTATGGGAGAGAAGGAAGCTATGTTGTGAGGGGGGTGTTTCTCCTGCAGAAAATAGTTTAGTGATTGTTCTTCAATACATTTTCAAGTATTTTGGAGAGGAGTGATAAGATTGCTTTTGGTCTAAAGTTAGTAATGTCTGTTGAATTTCCTCCTTTGTGCAGAGGGATAATATGTGACTTTATCCAGAGAGAGGGAGAGTGGACTTCTTGGGTTTACCTATTTATAATGATTTAGACAAGCTAAGCAATGCAACTGGCTGCTATTTTATGGTACCTGCTTGGAAGGTTATCAGTTGAAGTAGAGCATGGTTTGAGTTTGAGTAATTTTATATGGGATGTGGGCAGAGGTTTGAAGGTGAAAGTAGTTTTGGTGATGCATGCTGTTGGTCAGAATTGGGATTACAGAACATGATGGGGAATTCTTGGTTAGAGATGCTAAACTATCTATGCAATAAGAGTTGAATTGCTTTGTGGATTCTACTGGTGATTTATTAGGAGAGGGGACAGGGTTGCATTTTCAGTTGGGACGCAAGATTTCTTCAATGGCTATCCAGAATATTTTTTAAGGTTCTGTTTGCTGTTATTCCAAAAGTTATTATAGTATAGTTTTTGTCTTCGTTTGCTTTTAGTATGATTATGAAGCATTCTAAAGTTTTCAAAATAGTGTGGTGTTTTATATTTCTGCCATAAATTCCAAGCTTTTTCTCTAAGCTGCATTAACATTTTACTCTTCTGATTCAGTTTCTGTTCTGAATGTTAATATTATTTTTTAATCTTTCCTGCTTACTGCTGTGTAAACTCACTGCTTGCACTTTTAATTTTAAGATCTCATCTTAGTTTCTCAAATCTCAATCATCATGTATTTTATACACTTATTTTATGTATATTTTAAATACTGGTTAAATAGTGCCATACTGACTTGCCAAATACTTAATAAATATTGAGAAGGCTACTGTAGGGATCCATATAGATATTCATTAAGTATTCATATATGCCATCAATTGTATGGTCCTGGACTGGGTTTGAGTAAGGTTTGCTACTTCTCATTGTCTTCCCCATCAGTGATCATCAGTAAAGTCCTGCTAGGTCACCTGGTGGGAGGTGTAAGGACTGAAGATGACTAGGCTACAGTAGTGACTGGACATCTGAATTTGCTCTACAAAGTGCATCCTCATGAAACTTGCAAAATTATACAGGTGCATGGCCCTACAGCCATAAGGATGATCATAATGGTGACTGACTTTTGGACAGGTGCATGTCTGTGTAGCTGGTTAGTCAGTCCTCACCCAGTTATCCCCTATCATTGTGTTCCCTTTGTTTGCACACCTCTCCCCTCTCTAGTCTGTTGTTCTATCCTACCCATCATCAGTTTTCCTCTTTATGGCTGTCTCCCATTTGTACCCCCCGCCACATGTGTCAGCACCTCCCTTTCTGTTTTTGTTGGTCTCTTAAGCAAGATTATCTGCCCATGCTGCAAACCCTATACCCTCCTTTCTATTCATGCTTTCCACATGTTATGCCTCACAACCATAAAAATGGGTGCCTGTCCCAATGAAAAAAACTCTTCCTTCCCAACTTATAGCACTTTTCCCTTGCACTTGTCTGTCTTTGTGTTCCACATTTGCTTTCTGATTGTACTATGTACCCATTTCCTTCCTATTAAAATATAAACATAGTAAAGACTTTGCTTTGTATCCCTTGTGTGCACTTTCAGCTGTACTTGTAGTAGTGTGTTGATGTGGGCATGAATGCACATTTTGTGGGTACTCTTCATGTGCTCTTTTAGGCCTAAGTCACACGACCTATCGCAGTCTTGTCTACGTCTTCGGATGATTCCTGGTCTGGAAATTCCCCCAACCCCATTTGGTATGCCACAATATGGTCTGATAGGACAAATGCAACATTGCAAGACCCAATGTTGTATTCTATAATCATTTTAAATTGCTGCATATTCATTCTCTGCCATGACAATGTAAAGGCCTTTAATGGGACTTTTCTGCAGAATGAAGCCTTTAATATATACAAACTGCCAATTGCCAATAACAAGTGTCATTATCATGCTCAAAATAAAACTCATTCACAGATATAATGAATTAATGTTTGTGTAGCCCAAGTTTAATTGGAAAAAACATTTTACTTCAAGAAAAATTCTGATCTTGCTCAGGGTATAAATTCTGGAACCGGAAGCATATTGAGCAAGAAATGCTATATACTGCAGTCACTGGTACATTAAAATAGTATTTAAGGACAAATTACAAAATGATATTGTATACATAACAACCAAAGTACCAATACTTAAAATATCATCTGGAATATATATGCTTTGATAAAAAAGATGGAGTTTGAAAAGTTAATATGTGTTGAACATCTCAAGCAATATTATTAATATGTTAACTTCTTTTATTAAGATTGCATGTGGTAATATACCAGTGTGTGTGCATAAAGTGCCTGTCATTTCAGTTTCATTTTTATTTATTTATGAAATACTCATTTCCTTCAAATTACACTGTCTACTACAATGTCAGACATAGCTTTCACAACCTTTTTCTTCTCTATTAAAATAATATATAATGACAAATGTTGTCCATGCCAAGCATGATATATCAACATGCTTAATAATTTACCTATCCATTATTTACTTCTTCGATTTTGACATTCCCAACTATGCCAAAATAAATATTCTATTGGAAATGGCACATATGCTCCTCAAAGTATCCTGCACCACTACTTCCTAATGCTAGATTACTCTCGTCAAGCCACGCCAGTACATTGCATTGGCAAATGCATTATTTTCTCTTAGCCAGATATGAACCTCGTCAGAGGAAATGTTTGAAAGTCTAAGCTATGGTTATATCAGCTAGATATGATAACAGGTATAATACCTGTTATATAACTATAGATGCATATGTTGCTTTCATGAAGGAGAGATTCAGCTTTACCTCATTTCTGTTCCCTTTTCTGTTTTACAAAGCATTACACAGACATGTATACACAAAAGGACAGAAAGCCTTGTTGAGATATAATTATACATAAGTGCATGTCTGAATTAGCTGAAAGCCTATTCTCATTTTTTTCCTGTTTTTAATCAGCATCAGTTTGGCACAAGGAAGAATTGATGCCTTTTCTTTGGAAAAATGCCCATCATATTAAGAATGAATCCCTGAAATAACATATCCAAGACAATATAAACACTGCAGTTAATTAAACTTTCCAATACATCATTTTAATGGCACTGAGATCTGTGTCTACAGACAGAGGTGTAAATGGGTCCAGTAATAAAAACAGGACAGGACAGGACTTTATGATCAAATGTAAAGGTCCAACACATGCTATCCTCAAGAATTTTGCAAAAATCAGTGGAACAGGAATAGATACAGGCATATTTCTAATAATCCATGCAACTAAAGAACAGCACGTGTGAGGAATGCAATAATAATAATAATAATTAATAATATAATAATAATAATAGATATTTGGGTTTGTACATGTATTTATTTCACTGCTGAAAAGTATACAGTTGCAAACCTTGCTTATTTTATATTTATTTGATAATCAAGAAGAAATGGTCAAAAATGCTAACTCTTAGTTTCACATGAAGCTTTACAGACATATTGCAAATGCAGCATAAATAACATAAAAGTGTCAAGACTGTTGACATTGGTGGTTGTGAAACTGCACTCATTTCAAATGAAGCTTCTACTGGAAACATTCCTTTTAAAGTTCATAATATTAAGTAAGGGGTGCAGGGTGCCTGTACTTATTGTAAAAGCATAGTATGAATTAATCTTTAAGTCGATATTTTTATATTCCTTATAGATATGTGCAGATTACAGAGTAAAATTATCAGTGGTAATTGCACAAACAATTGTAACTTTAAATATGTGCATTTGTATGAGTGTTAGAGTATGTATGTGCACATCCATATAAAGGACAAAGATACAAGGTTGCAGTAAACGCAAATGCAAAGAGTAGATAGTTTTGTTCGGTATACTGTGTGCACCATTAAGTGATCGTCGTCACTGCAGTCATGTCATCAGGTGCTTATCACATTTTCTATGTCACTTTTTAATGAATTTACAACCAATGCATGTTGAAAAAAAAGTAAGAAAAAAGTGCACATAGACTCTCATAATAAATGCACTCACTTAAATCATTCAAGACTAAACTAATTAAATGTGTAACTAAATAAGAAAAGTGACAACCCTCAATAAACTAACAAAATAATATCTCAAAAGTTCATGATACTGTTAGTAAAAGATTAAAATGAAGGAAGAGCAGCATGTAACACAAGCCATACATCTGAAACCTGAATAAAACATGCAAATAAATCATATGCAATTGAAAATTTATTCAGAAATGCATCCAAATGAAATAAATAAGGAACAGTAATAATGAGCCTTTGAATGTGTGTATGTTTGTGTGTGTGTGTGTGTGTATATATATATATATCTATATATATATATGTATATATATATATATATATATATATATATATATATATATATATATATATATATACACATATATGTTTGTGTGTGTGTGTGCGTCTATATATGTTTTATTTTTAAAACACAGACATTTAAAATGAAATCATCAGTGCCATTATTCCAAAATTGCATACTTCAAAAAAAAAAAAAAACAAAACAAAATACCTATAAGAAATCTGATCACAAAAGGAAATCGGCACTTCTCTTTTGCAATTGGAGCACCAAAACCTCACCTCATATTCAGCCCAAATTTTACTGAATAGTGATAGCGTTATGTAAATAGGTTTTGAAAAGTAAGGTTAACGGTTAGGGTATGGGCAAGACCTTACTAATACCTGCTTATCCTAAGCCCAACTCTATCCCTGAATCTAACCTTAACCTTGCACTTTCCTTTTCAAAAATCTTTTAAAATTCTAGCACACACACACACTACTGCACAATTACTCCTGCATTTAACCCAGGAATAATTGTCCTACACTTGCACAACCACGCCATTATGTTTTTATGTTATGAGCTTCAATCCTTTTCAACCTATTTTTTTTAATCAGTGTTTTTGTACTTCGATATTTTGAAATCCATCCATATATGTGCATATATAAGTAAATATTTATGTATATAAATATATATATAAATAAATATATAATATAGCTAGATAAATATAGATCTATATGTGTGTGTGTTTGTATCTATCTATCTATATATA
This sequence comes from Protopterus annectens, assembly GCF_019279795.1. Taxonomy (NCBI): domain Eukaryota; kingdom Metazoa; phylum Chordata; order Ceratodontiformes; family Protopteridae; genus Protopterus; species Protopterus annectens. The sequence goes on along the minus strand of NC_056749.1, from coordinate 454,802,401 downwards.
TATATATATATATATATATATATATATATATATATATATATAGTTTACTATCAAAAGTCTGAAGGTTAATTTATCATTGCACAGATGGTCAAGGGTAAAGGTGCAAACAGTGAAAATCCCAACCTGAAATTATGTCACATCCAGAATGTTGAGATGCAGCTTGCATTCATGGTTGTGAGCATTGCTGTTTACAGTTGGATTGCACTACAGTGGGGATTGGGAAAATTACCATTTTCTTCACTGTAATGCAATTTCTGAGTTTGAATATATAATTAGCAGGGGTTTTGGGAGGTGCAGGGGGGCTTGCCCCATGCAAAACAGTAAAACTGTGTATGATTTCTCAACATCTTTTTTACGGATGAGGAACTGTACAGAAAATGCTGAATGTAGTTTTTGGACTTCTGAACATTTTGAATAATGAGCGTGACAGTTTCTGATGATTTTGGTCATCCCATCAAATGGACATAAGCCTTTCAGACCTTTGATAGTAAATCCTGTATACATATATGTGTGTGTGTGTGTGTGTGTGTGTGTGTGTGTGTGTGTGTATGTATATATATATCTATATCTATATATATATATATATATATCAACACGCACACGCGCAACCTTCAAAAATGACCAGCACTCAAAATAATAGTTGTGATCAGGTTACTATGAATGTTATTAGTGGACTCATTTGATATTTAATGATAAATATACCCCTGGATTCATGAAGCTTGTGCCAGGCGCAGGTGTAGCGTATGCGGGATAACACCAAATATGTCCGCCGAGTGATTCAGGTACGAACCAATTCCACGTGCACTACCGGCGTATGCCAGATCTGCGCAGCCCTCAGCATAGGTATGCTAATCACCCCATACGCAGTGTTGCACCATGCAAATGAAGGCATACAGTGATTCACGAAGTAGTGCAGGCATAGAGTAAGCCCATAGAAATGTAAACCAAAAAACACGGTTTACATTTTCCCAAACAGAACATCGGAGCTATGGAAGCGGACCAGACTCATGTATTACAAAGTTAACATATGCCAATGGCTAAATACACAGTCAATGGCACAAGAAAAGATGCACAACACCTAAAAAACAACATTTAATGTCATGTCCACTGTAACGCACAGTACAACCGCAGGGCATGTGTGCGCAAACAGGAATACAAAGAAAATATATACAAATGTCATAAAATCGCAATATAAGACAAATCAGGATTTCACCATAATACACAATGGTAGGTATGGTACACCACAAGCAAGTCGCAAGGGTTGCCAAGGGCCCGCAACAGTGTTCGGCGCGGTAACTATGAATTAGCAGTCAATGCCATGCAAATGAGGCAGGTAATACTGAATCGTAAACGTCCCACTGGATGAAGGATGTACCAGACGGCACAGCACTATAACACCGAGGAGTGTCTCAGAGGTGATACATGACATCAGCAGAGGGGTGCATCACCATAGCTGTAAGCACACTGGAGCAATGCAAATCTGGCCTGGCCATTGCTAAGCAAAGCTGCAGGATAGGGGTGGGGAGGAGGGTCTAGGATCATTCAGCTGAGAGCACAAATGGTGCCCGAAAGTGCATGTGCACGGGGATGAAAACGTGCCCGAAATCCGGTAAGCGGATGCACTCACCACGAACAATAGCACAAACAGGAAGGTCAGGTGAAGAAAAGAAGGAAATGCAGAAGTAGGGTAATTGGCGTACTACTGAGCAATTAACACCAATCAACTCACGGTGGCCAATCAATGGCAGTAGACAAGCCTGCATGCAGAAACCTGCAAAACAGGATAGGGAAGGCATAGGATTGCAAAGAAAGGAGGGGAGGAACTGGAATGCAAAGATAGGAGAACTGTCATAGCAGAGCAAAGCAAACCCACAGTAGACTGGGAATAGAACACATTATGCAAGATAAGCCAGGTCTAGGAATGTACAAATGAAAGCAGGCTGCATGATGCATGCCAGCAAATGGTAGGTGTACCGTGCACAAATGTAAAGGGAAGGGCAGGTGGTAATTTACGGCAGCCAAATGTAATGCAACACCAAAGGCAGCACAATAGTGGTTCTGGTAATAAAACACAGAAGATACCCTGTAGCCACAATCGTACATACACACCCTATGACATCATCAGTGTTCACAGCAAAATAGTATAAAGTGTGAAAGCACCCAACACACACCTGTGTATTCCCAAACACTGCACCATAGGTGTAAACAGATGGGGAACTTTTAAAATGTACATGTTTGGAGCTGCCATAGCTGTAATTCATCAGCATGTGTTACAGACTGACGGTGTTGTGGAGGATGATGCCAACAACCACCTTAGGCCTCGGAGGAGGAGAAGAGTGTTCAGACCAAGGGTAACCTACCAGGGGCTACATGATCTGGAGATAGTAGAGCATTACAGGGTGGACAGGGACATCTTACAGCAAATAGTAGAGCTGTGCTGGCCACGCCTGAGAACCAGAAACAACAGAGGGGAACCTATCCCAGTGGACACGAAGGTATGTGTAAGCTTGCGAATACTAGCCACAGGTACCTTTCAAAGGCTAACTGGAGATATAATGGGGATCTCACAGGCATCAGCATCCAGGGTACTACACCAGTTCCTGGATGCCATGTTACCACATGTCAATGAGCATATATACTTCAACCAAACTCAGGAGGAGTTGGCCAGCAATATGCGTCACTTCCACCGTGTGGCAAACTACCCGGAGGTACTGGGTGCAATAGACTGCACGCACATACATATCAAGTCACCACCTGGTGAGCATGGTAGGCACTACATAAACTGTAAGGGATTCCACTCCATCAATTGCCAGGTCATGTGCAATGCCCAGGGCATTATTATGGATGTGTGTGCTGGCAGCCCTGGAAGCTACCACGACTCCCATATCTGGCATGCCTCACAGCTGTATCAGGTATTTATCAGAGGGGACATCCCACAAGGCCATCTTGTGGGGGATGCTGGCTATGCATTGGAGCCATGGATGATGACCCCCATCAGAAATGCACACACACCAATGCAAGAATGCCATAATGAGGCACACGCACAAACCAGAATCATCATAGAGTGTGTGTTCAGGATGCTGAAATTATGGTTGCGGTGCTTGGACACATCTGGTGGAGCCTTGCAGTACTCTCCAGGCACGTGTGCCCACATCTTCATAGTATGTGCCATGCTACATAATATGATCCTGCGGAAACAGCTGCAGCAGGGTCAAAATGGGGGAGGGCCTCACAGCCCACTGCAATTGCTAAGGCCAACACAGGCACAGAGGGATCCAGACCACAGACATACTGTGCCAGCCCCAGTAGGCAGACGGAGGCATGCCCAATATACCTACGCCTTGGCAAAGAAGGAACGTATAGCACATACTCTGACAGTGTAGGCGCCCACGGACTGACACTCCTCTCCACCTCCACACACAGTAAAATGGATGGCACACAAACACGACCACCTGTAAATTGTGATGTACAGGTGGCCCACTGTGGGATCCTACATAGGCAGCCCTCAAACATTGTACACGCAACAGCCATTGGAACACGGAATGTCAACACCTGAACAGTACATGCGCCTATCAGCATCTGTCTGTGCTGTGTGTATAGGTTCTCAGGTACATCGGTAGGTACACACCCGATTGTCAGAGGCAAAACACCAAACGGAGCAGACAGTGTCTCCCATCGTCACAACATCGAGTAAGCAACTGTTGCTTACTGGAGCAGAGGCAATCGCAGGAGCACATGTGTGTAAGCACTGTCCTGCACACACTCAGCATGGATTCCCCACTCCGTTATTGAGGGGCTCCACATAATGTAATCTTGGATGTTGTGTCAAGGGAGGGGATGTACCCATGTCAGGTATTCGTCACCCCAGCATGCTGCACCCACAGTCGTATGAAGGTGTAGCACATTATCGGGTGTAGCTCATTGTGATATACATACCCAATGCCGGAGTACATCCAGTAAACATCACATGGACATACCATTAACTGGACTCATCAATATGTAAACTAACTGAGTTATCCATGTGAGTGCAGTGCGGAGTAACTGCTGTAGTCTACTCCACATACAAAATGACATAATATGTGTACAACTCCCAGATGTCCAAGTGGTATATGCAGTGACCGTCATGCATATTCCCTGTCCCACGTCCCGCAAGGGATGTAACGTAATCCCTACGGCATGGGTAATGCATTCCGGATGCAGGTCATCAGAATATGTGTAGCACACATTAGCCGGAATATGCGTTGCTCACTGCTGGTAAGTGATGTTTAAATACGACTATACGGATATGAGCGAAACAGGGCTAAGCTTCACCAACAACTGCACAGATCACGGTCAATGATGTACAGAACAGGTGAAACCAGCATTAGTCACCCCTGAACAAATAGCGCCTGCTCTGAAGGGTAAAACGACCACTGCCAGGAGTTGAACAGGCAATCATTTATGCAATCACCCAACACTATTGCTAGCCAAGATGTACCTATGGTAGGGTTGCCACATTTCAAATGACCAATGTGGGACATACGCCAGATGTCTGCAGGCCGACACATACACCCGGCCAGTATGAAAACCAGAACATTAGTGTTTTGCCTAGATAAAAGCTTATTCTAGTAATGGTCATAGTTACGTGTTCCGTGTCCTGTAACATGTAGGTGGTTCAGATACAGAATAAGTGTTGTATGCAACTATTACATAAACTATAGGGAATATGTTTGTCCCAAAGTCGCAGGACATTTGCTATGTTCACAAATATTTTGCAGGACACAACTGCAGAAAGAGGGACTGTCCCTCACAAAGTGGGACGGGTGGTAATCCTAACCTATGGCAGGTGTGTAATGTGACAGGTACAGACACAAACGTGCGGAGTCCAGGAAACACAGTATACAACGACAAACACACAGTGAAAGGTGTAGCGTGCCTGTCACCACCCCTGTCAGAGATATATCTATCTACACATACATAATACAGATAGAAAGGGCGATAGTGTGATATATGTCAATATATAAGGAGTCACTGACATCTGCAACTATATAGATAGGTCACCGACATTCAAAACACCTTGGAGGTACAAATAAATAGGATACCGCCAAGTATGGAACGTGTCACACACCGTCACGCATAACCATGAGGCTGAAAGACAGAAAGAACACAGTACTGGAACAGTAGAACCATGAGCAATATTATGCAGATAGGAAGGGACATGTAGTCACCGCTGCCGGCGGTGTGGTCTACGTAGGTACCATGTACAACTGTGTTTGTGAGTGGTATAGCCTGTGTATGTGTGTGTTGAGGGTGCCATGTGCGTTTCTGTGTGACTGTAATGTGTGTGTGTGTGTGTGTGTGTGTGTGTGTGTGTGTGTGTGTGTGTGTGTGTGTCCGCATCGTGTGTCTGTAGGTGCCAACTCGGAGGTAGATCATTACGGTAGGTGCGGGTATAACTAGTCGTAGGCATGCGGTAAACACCTGTCCCACATTGGGAGGGACAGCCCCTCCCTGGGCAGGTGTGCGCTGACATGAAACATTACAAAGGGCAACTGTCCGAGAGTTTAGGACATTAGTATGTCCCAAATATTATGCAATAGTTGCAGGAAATAGTCATGCCTGTATGTAAGAAACGGAAATGTTACATGCAATATGATAAGTAGGCAAAGTCCAAGAACAATAGGTATGTAATGAGGATAAAAGTATGTGCTATCCTGTGTACTGACCGTGGCTATATGTCAGCCTGTAAGCACCACTGTGTGACCCGCAAGTGTCCAACTATGGCCATATGAAAAGGTGGAAACCCATGCCACAGAGGATCTGTCACCAACACCACTGCAATGACTGCAAATATCTGGGACAGACATACACGGGATAGCTGTCATTTAGAAATATCCCTACACATATCGCTGTACATCCGGAGGTATGGAAGTATCAACCTCACCGGCATACCATATAGAAACCAATTAACAACGGCCCAATGTGAAATCCCATAACAGAAGTCTACTAAGTGATAGCTCTTTAATTAGGGAAGGAGCCCACACACATATATATGGACTATGTAGAAATGCAAGCCCCACATAACCGTATATGCTAAGTACACCCACCTACATCTCCCACACTGGAAACAATAGCAATACAGACCGTAATCACAGCACAAACATCCAGTCAGTCAATTACATCTGCTGAACCGTTAACATACCTTGTGAGAGACACATTTAAAGGCGCCATACAAAATTGAATCCGTTGTATAATGGAACAAACGGCAATGTTACAGGTGTTGTTTGCAATAGTCCATTATCAGACGGGTGCGATGACAGGTACAGTCACATGTAGAATCACATACTCAAGTTGTCACACACAATCCACGGGGGACATGACTCCAAACTACACTTGGCTCTACAGATAGCAGTTGCAATTTCACACAACAAAACACAATACAGGCCATCTCCCCGAAGGTAGGGCAAATGGCCAATGCCCAAGTGGAGAATTCAATTATACCCCACTGTTGCCGCGTAATTGGCGAATGGAGTAGCTGCACAGCTGATGTGCATGTAATTAGTCACACAGGAACACCAATTGGCGGCAGTAAACCACATGTTGCAGGTGTCGACGTATATAAGGATGACTTGCCAGATATGCAAACCGTATGCTCATACCGTAAAACAGTTTAAAGAGTGATACAGAAGAGCGAGATAGAGACGAAATACCGGAACAATATCAAGGTATGTAGAACACTCGGTATGTAACTGTATGTATAGCATGTTCTGTATTAACTATATCAGTGTATGTATAGCCTGGTTTGCATTAATTAAAAGTGTCCGCAATGCATAAAGTGGGAAATGGTATTTATGTAGTGATGTCTTGCTGATCATACTAACGCTTGTAGAAGTTGTGCGTCCAGCAGTGGGCCACGAGGTAAACAGCACAGACACTACAAGGCATGCAACATGAGGGCTTTAAACAGAACAATGCCATACGACCCGCTGTCAGTGGCAGGGTATGTCCAACAAGTACATGCCATAGCAGAGGATAGTATATGTTGATATACTGTAACAGTACGCATGTGTATGGGCGTATAACGACAATGACATGTCTAAGGTGGTCCCGCTGTGCAAGTATGCTTTGCATTATGGGATACCATGTACAATATGTGTAATGTATAGTATAGTAGATTGGTATGTCATCTATGCTTCACAGGAGAACAGGCATATTATGCATACAAAAGGTATCGTATAGTGATGTGAGTAGCATTATTTAATTAATTTATTTATAAACAGTTATGATGAAATAAATAATGTAATCCACTCTGTTCATTTGCAAAGGATGCAAACATTTCTCCCATACTAGAATAGCAGAAGAGATGTGACAGACAAACAAGAACATGATTGGCATGTACAATAACAGGATACATATGGCCTGTAGTCATGGGACATTGTAATAGCGTGATAGCTAATCTAAATGGAAGGGCTACTCCAGTAACCATGCACAAAGGACATGTAATAGCTCCACAGGTTCATAGTGGGGTACCATGCAGTCTGACAAGTCTATGTGTAACAACAACTACAGTGTTCACACCAGTGGCACCTCCCTAGGGTAGTGTCCTGTGAACAGAAGAGCCATGTGTAATCTGCACCTCTGCACAGTACAGCCACTGCAGTGATCCCTGGCGTACATGTGTCCCCCATCCACCAAGTGAGGTATCACATGAACGGTGCTACTGAGTGTCCCTGCGTGATGTACATAGGAATCTTGTTCCAAAGCATGGTGAGTGTCCGGTCTGGGAATGCAACCCCCAAGCACATCCCACCCATTGTTGCGTGTGTGCACATATCCATGAGCATGATGCTCACAGTGGCTATTGTTTATGTCGCATATGCGGAGTATATCCATTAACATAGTTGCAGACATGGGCCCTGTCTTTGCAGCAGAGGTCACCCCTGAGTATGTAGTCCACAAATGTGTACAGACATGGTGTCTGTACTTCAGCCGCATACATTAACTGTCATAGCTCAATAAACATCATGATGTGTTAATGTTGTGTTATGTAAAGGTGTAGCTGTTGTGTAAGGTACACCCTAAGCGGGGTGTTGTACCCTTGCATGTGTGTATAAGTCCAGTGTTCAGAGGTACAGTGGGTGCCTATGTACCAGTTACACACCCAGTACAGACAAGTGTGGACACGTAGAAGGCTATCCATGCCACAGTGGCAATGTGGTAATCACAAGAGTGTGTGCGACATACGTGTGTAGTACGAACACGTACAATGTGACATGTATGTAGGGAACTAACACCTATTTGATAACCAGTGGGTGGATGGTGTACTGCAAAGGTGGTGATCATACACCTAGTGTCATGCAGGTTGAGAGCATGATGTTCATATCAGGTATCCGTCACAGTGACACCCATATGGATGGGGTCAGTATCAGCTGGTGGATCAACAACGGTGCTTGGTATGCAGTGGTCTGTAAAGCTAGGCAGGGAAGGTCCCTCTGTGGTAGCCTGTACCTCAGGGAAGCATATACCGAACATGAGGGCCCCATGACTGAGGTATGCCAAGTGTAACTGAAATGCAGTATGTGATATGGTATACTAACCTCAGTGTGTGTGTCCCATCCATTAACCACTTTGCATAACATCCTGAGACATATGTTTTGATGTGCAGGTAGATGTGTATGTTGTCAATGCCAGAATGGAGAACGGTGCTGAAAGGCAGCGAGAGGACAATGTAGGCTGTGTGGACCCCCGTGTCATCATCAACTACTCTGGTCACTGTATGAAAGGAGTTCACCAGGTGTAGGAGGCATGCTGTGGCCCCAAAATACCAACTCGGGTGGCATCAAAGGACCGGAGCACAACAAGTCTCAGCGAATGATGTCCATGATGATGTGCCCTATAGCCGTGCAGAACAGTCCAGTCAGGTGTGTAGGGCAATAGTTCCAGTCGTGCATTGTGGTGCCACCTGTGTGGAGTGTAACTGTCACTGTGTGCCAGTCAGGGGCCACAATGTCTGGTACAAGGCTATTACTGAATATGGTGTCCCACTGGGGAGACATGTCATTCAGAGGTTTGTGGACATCACAGCCTGAGATTTTGTAGGGTGACAAGGGGCCAGTGTCCCAGGACATATAGAGTGCAGGTCAATACTGTGTAGGTGTGACCGCAGGGACACCGCAATGTTCCTGCAAGGAATGTGGCCCCGTAGGGAGTGAGAGGGTCTAATATTAGAACTGAAGCCATCGGACAGCATGTTGCCAACATCACCTGTTTCTGTCATGTTCCAGAGTGACAGTGGTATGTGTGAGCAGATGTGGGTATTGCCAATGACTACTGACATACCACCATAATGCCTTGTGGTACATCCCGGAATGTGTTGCAGTAATGTGTACGTAGCTAGTTATGGAGTATGTGATGAGGGATCCCGTGGCCCTACCGAGGCTGACCAGTGAGTTACCCCACCCATGGGAATGTACATCACTGTGCAACAGCCCCCACCTGTTGTTGTAAAGTATGTCCATGGAACTGCACCCCCAGAGTGGCGTCTGTTATCTGGTGTGTACCATCATGGCTCTGTGTGGCACAGCATGATCCACTTTGTCATGTACGTGCTAATGAAGTGCACTGTGGTATGTCTCAGCGTTTGTATGTGCATTGTCCACCTGCACATGTGTCATGACATCTACTACTGCTGTCATAAGACATCTGTAGTAGGTGTTGTAGTACTCTTGTACTGTGTAAGCCGTGAAGTGTGTGGTGCCGGTATGTGGCTAACAAGGGTGAGTAGCATATGTTCGGATTCCACCAATGAAGGGATAACCCTAGGTGTGGAACAGCAGTCACATGTTGGTAGTGTCCATGTCAAGGATACTGTTAGTCTTGGAGGCGGTGTGTATGGGTCGATCCTGCCAAGCGGAGGTTATGACTCACGGACAGCGTACACCTAATGTGTTGGTACATGTGTGGTTATCACATTTAAGTGTGGATTATTGTCAGTCTCACATCAGTAGCAGCAGTCTGAGCCCATCTGTCCAGTACACCATAAAATGAGGTCTGGTAACTGTGGGGTATGTTAAATCTGCAGCTTGTAACACTGTGTATAGCAGTTCCAGACACAGTTATTTGCACATGGAGCACCTGTGATGCATTGTGCTAAGTAACCAGCCGGGATGTGTGTACAACATAGTGGAATATGGGGACACCTCAGCCGTGGGTGTGCCCGTCCAGGTACGTGCCTGAGATGTACGGTCTGTCTATAACCAGTCATTGCAGGTGTGCTCTGCAGAGCCTAGAGGCAGGTCCCAGTCACTGCAGAGATATTGAAGTGGTGCAGTATCAGGTGTGCCTTGCCTGTGTGCGTCACAGAGGATGATGTCAAGCATTGTGTTACATGACCACATGTTTCGCTAGCCAGTTCCCATTCTGGTGTTGACTGTTATTGGACACTGTGCAAGACAGGCAGTATAAAAGCAGCAAGAGTCCAACATGTGATCCGTGCTCCCAGGGCTGACAGGTGCAAGTCAACTGTGCCAAAGCATCATGTTTAACCAGGTCAGTCAAAGTGGACAGGTTCCAGACTCCTGTGGAATGACAGCAGAAGCATGGGCAACTGTTGGAGTGACACAGTCAGTCATTGTACAGTGGTAACAGGTCTGGATAACTGCAAAATGCTCCCCAAGGCTCGGACCACACCATCAGGGCTACAAGACTGGTGGGCTATTGCATGTCCCTGCACACATAGTCTGTGCCCTGAGTTACAACTTCAGTCACACTAACATGGAAAATGACAGCCACATTGTACCTGCTGAGGTGTGGCATGGGTGCATAGGTTATGTTGCAGAACCAGTTACCCGACAGCAGGATGTAAGTGACTATCACCTTGTGTAGCCTGCTAAGTGGAACAGCAGTGTGACTGCCAACAGAGTCACCTATGACAGGTGTGTTGTGTATGTTATGACACCCTATTGGCTGTATGTGATGGGCACACGTGTCTGTGGGCTATAGGTTGGTGTGGTTGTGTTTGGTGATGTGGGCTGCCATTGGTGCCTACACAGAGTATGGAGGGGTACTGCACAAGGTGTCCCCGTATGTGTGGCCTGTGGTGGAGATCATGTGAGACTATGTGATGAGTGGGGTGTGTTGCAAATGTTACACATCTCCACATGATTGTCAGGTGCAGTCATGGTTTGTGACAGTATAACCCCCAGCAGGGCTGCATATGTGCATCCCCCACAGGCTGTACTGTTGTATGTTGGGAGGTGTGCATTGACTGTGTACATGAGAATAGCTCTATTGCCACATGTACAACATAGTCATCATATAGACAGGCAATAGCACTGTTACATGCCAGTTGGACATGCCTGTATATAACTGGTACGTGCCAGGTGGACATGCCGTATAAACCACCATGCCTCACGAGATATGTGAGTGATGTGTGTACGACAGCTGTTGTACTGTAAGCAAGCTGGAAATGTATGGACAGACAGTGTACCTATGAGGACTGGTGTGGAATGGGTGCTATACTAAGCAGTAGCTCATAACGTGCCAAGAAGCTCTGAACAAGTGCTGAGCATGAACATACAATACAGATAGGGTGTTGGATAATATCAACCCACAAGTGTCGACGACAGTCATGATTGATGGCAGCGCATCAGAACACTGCCGGCTTTGGTCTGCAAGTCCATGAACCATTATCAATGTAGATGTTAGCAGTACAGATGTACAAGACAGTATGGATGTTTGACTACAAATGCCTTTGTATGTCACAGGAGTGTTCTACCAGTGGCCTGTTGACAGACTCACAACTACTAAAGGTGCTACAGTGACATGTGCATATCACACCGGTGTCAGCTACAGTAAACCAGGGTTAATGTGTTGTACCCCACCCTCATTGTAGCCCATACCACACAGACAAATGTCAGCCATCTGTGTATGTGAGGATGTGAATGCCCATGACCTATGGGCAATAGTTGTCAGAGTGTTGTGAACAACATACAGCATGGGCTGTGTGTGTGAGGTGTGTGACATATATGCACATTCTGGTGGATGATATCAGCAATGTCACTGCTAGGGGAATATGCCTGTACCCATTAAGTACCACCAAGACTGTGGTCAACATTATGGACACTGTGTTAGGGATGGTGTTGCGCAGTACACCTCCCTGAGTTGGAGACATCTCCATGGCCCTTTAGGTAGTCATCCGAAGGACCCATGTCATGACAGGGTGGCATCCATGAGCACGGAGATCATTGGACAGGCATACACAGCACCCGTGTGACCAATATTGGAACACATATTACCTTCCAGGGGTAGGGGTCATGCATGGATGGCCGATACCAGCCTCCACAATACTCACCTCCAGTATGCAGCATGTTATCCACCTTGCATACAGACATATGCCACATTATGCTGTTGGACATGCTACATGTCCATAGCCTGATCTGAAAGACATATGTCATGGACAACCGCAGTCCTACGACTAGGATGGCCACATGCTGGACAGATCCCTGTGCCATACCTGTGACATACTCCCACCATACCATGCAGCCCTGTCCACATAGCTGCACATATCATCCCTGTCATACATGGTGTGATGGCCATATGGTAGATGTAGTATCAACTGTCTGGATCAGTAATGTGTCACTGATGCCTCTCACGGTGATGTAATGGGTGTCGGATACAGCTAGTAAACCCTGCCCGTACATGCTATAGCCAATAACCTTACCTGCGAATGACGTCCGACTAGCCATTGTCCCATGTCTATCACATGTGCAACACAGGCGATCCGTGGCAGGATTTTGAACAGCTGTACAGTGCAGTGTAGATGTCTATGGCAAAACAGATGCATGTACAGGTTTCCATGCATACTTGTGCATTGTCACTGCCCAAGACTATTAAGGCTGTGTCTGTGTTGATATGTGAAATATACACAACATCAAGGTCAACAGCATTACCGTGGACACATCCAGGCTTGTGCAGATAGGTAAGAACACCAGTGCAGGCAAACAGGCATGCCCACATGAAGACAGCAGTCACATGCAGTATTAACACTGTAATGAGGTGACACACATATATGGAGATGATATCCAGTGCATAATGGGTGTTACATGTGTGAGACACATACATGCCAGTCATGTCAGTGTCATGATGATTTGCAAAGATAACTGTGCAGATGTACTAGAAATGTATGCGCAGCTGTATTACTGTACATGTCTTAAAATGTGACCTGTCACCTTCATTATGTCTTACAGATAATGCCTCATACACGCCTACCAGCATACAGCTGACAGGAGGATGATGTCCTAATCCCGTACCTCCATGAGAACCATGAGGTGTTATTTAGCCATGTGCCACAGCACGCACAGCAGGGGGATGACCTGTGGCAGGATCTTTGCAGGAGGGTCAACGAAGTGGGTGGCCACAACCGCACCTACCTGCAGGTGCACAGACACTGCACGGACTTAATACGTCATGCAAAACAGCGTGCCACTGCAATCGCCAGGGAACAAGGTGGAACAGGTGGTGGGCCACCAACCCAGCCTCCACTCACACACACAGAGGAGCTACTGGCCAGTCTGGGAACACCCTCGGAACAGCTCCCACAAACACTAGCAGCCATCGTGGAGGTGGGTGTCTCCCAACCAATGAGCCTGGAGTTGCCTGGTAAGTCAGTACTGAACATATGGCCAGTATATCCCACGTACGTGCATGTGTCACTGTACATCATGTCATGTAACAACATATGCAAGGTATGTGGACACACATGCTGCATACTACAGTATGCTACCCTGTGTATGCACCATACCTCTGAACTGTACAGGTATTTGCAGAATGTCCAGATGTCTGCCTCATATTGTCGTGTGTTCCCCTTAATATCTGTCCCTTTCTGGCAAATAACTGAGGATTGGAGACTTTAAATGATGACAAACATTTGTGTTTATGACTGCACATTCCTTGTAAAAACCATGTGCATGCAAACCTATTATTCTAGCAACTTTCTAAGTTTGTAAGAGCAATATTTAACATCTGTCCCTATTTGTCCCCCATCATAGTAGGCTTTGTCCAGATTTATTGTTCTAAGAGGTTGAGAGGTATGGTACGCACACATGTGCTTACTATATGCTATTGTACAGGCGAATGTGTTAACTTGCACAGTGCACCCTATGGCTGTCTTACAGTCATGGATAATGTTCATACTGCTGTGTCCCCCCTATACAGGTACCTCTGGTGTGCCGCACAGACAAGAGTCAGTTGCAGGTGAGACTGTCATCGGTATCAGGCATGTCAAAGCATAAATCTATTTGCCATGTGGCCAGTTAATACTTGTACATATGATGTTCATTCCAGACATGATATACAGGTTGCATCACCCATCATCCACACAGGCCACCCATGTGCAATATATATACAAATGAAATGACACACAGACATGAAACCACAGTATTTGTCATTGCTACATGTGTGTCCAGCTGTGCATACAATGGTGGAGGTGTTCTACAATGGAGGCATATGTACTATACAGTGGAACAAAATGTGTGGTACATAAAACAGTACCACACAGTGAGCAAGGATATGGGCAGCCCACAGACATCACCATTGTGTTATATGCCCCTGCAATGGGTTCACACATTGTGATGTGCCATCCAACATGTCTTAGACACAGTGTTTTGGCTGCAATATTGTCACACTTTCCCATAACCTATACCCCACATACCACACATACACCTGTTGTCTGCATAGACCTTTGGATGGTGACATATCCAACATCTATGGGTGTATGTCATATGGGACAACACAGACATGTGTGATAGACGGCCATCACACACATATGACCAACACATGTGCACACATGGCCATGGGGGATGGCCAGAGACATGTAGCCACACAGTAGATGTGATGTGGATACACCCTGTCTCACTTTGTCCACACATGGTCCAATTACAGCCCTACTAGACCGATTGTACAGGTGATGTGGTATGCTGCACATCTTAAATGCCTGTGCACAGCTAGTGGAGTTGTCACTGACATCTACCTCATAAGATGTTTTGAACATGACACCTGTGTCATAGCATGACAGTAGTCACCTCTACAGCTTCCACTGACAGTGACACCAGGCCACATATACTGTACATTTCCGTTGCTGCCATAGGACATCACTGTTAGCTGTGCACCTTGTGTGTGTGGTACATCAATGTCATGTGTGAAATGGTGAAGTGACAGGTCCGCTATGTGTGGACATGGTTGTCAGGCAGCAAACACTCTGTAGTTATCGTGCATGGGTGTCATATGTATGTCCTCCAGTGACCTGTCACATGACACAGCATGGTTTGGTGTGGTGTGTATACACCTCCGTATCGTGGGTCACAATCCACAGGTATGTCATGGGTATGCATGCAGTTCTGGATATGCAATGTATACATATTATGCACTGTTTAGCAATATAGATGCCTCATGATGCCATGCAATGGCACAGTGTCTGTACTTCACACTGTACAGCAATGTAGATGGCTCACAGTCCCCTACCATGCCCATGCACATTTGCTCAACATGCATTCTATCTGTAGGGCATACGGACAACACCGCAATGTGAGACCCAGTACGACGCTGTCCATGTGTCAGGACACCATTGTGTCAGAAATGTATGCATGTTAATGCACACATCAGCAGATTACATGTCAAGGTCACGTCAGCCATGTGTACTGTTATCCTGTTCTGGTCCACATGGTGTATCATGGGGATGCATGCATACTACCATGATCGTGTGAATTGCATGGCTAATGATATGACACCTGCTTGCTGTAGTGTGCATTCCAGGGGGTATGCTTACAAACACTATTGATGTCTGAGCTGCATGCTGTCAGCTGTATCACAAGCATGCTGCATGCCATCTGTCATATCACATGCATGGTGTGTCAGTGTGTGTGTGTGTGTGTCAGTGTGTGTGTCAGTGCATGTGTGTGTCAGCGTGTGTCTATTGTGATTTAGAGTCTTTCTTTGCATTCACAGGTGATGTAGGTGCGTTACCCTCCTGCGGTCCATCTGATGTTAGTGTCCCCACAGATGCTAGCAGTGATGAACATATGCATGAGGTACAGGCAGGTTTGTCAGGGCCTGAATCTGTGCCAACGGTTCCATCCCAGCTATGTCCCCCTCTTCCCTGTACACAGTTCAGCTACCAACACATACCGCATCACCAGTGGCCATAGAGGAAGGACAGTCAGTGTCTGCTAGCATTGAACAGGAATGTATGGTGGCTACAGAGGGTGTGTCTCCACACCATGGTGTCAGTGTACTGACTGCAGATGTGCCACACAGGCATGTGGCCGGTGCTGCTCATAGGAGGACCACTGGCAGACATGGACCTGCAGGACATAGTGCAGCAGCTGGAATCACCAGACGCATGTTCCAGACTGTAATAGCGGCACAGGCATGTGCCGAATGGCAGAACAGAGAAGGGCAGAAAAAAAAAGAGGGCTGCTATTTCCCGGGAAACCCTTAAAACCCAACATCAAACCAGGTGGGGGGGGCCAAAATTTTTTTTAAAAAAAAAAAAAAAAAAAAAAAAAAAAAAAAAAAAAAAAAAAAAAAAAAAAAAAAAGAAAAAAAAAAAAAAAAAAGGGGGGGGGGGGGGGGGGGGGGGGGGGGGGGGGGGGGGGGGGGGGGGGGGGGGGGGGGGGCGGGCGGGGGGGGGGGGGGGGGGGGGAAGGGGACCCCAAAAAAGGGGGTTTTCCCCGGCCCCCCGTGAAACCCATTTGGGAACAGGAATTTTTGATGGTGGGGCAAAAAAAGGGATGTTTTTTTCAACACCAAATGGTTGGGTTTAAAATTTTAAACTTTGGATTTTTTTTTTTTTTTTTTTTTTTTTTTTTTTTATTTTTTTTTTTTTTTTTTTTTTTTTTTTTTTTTTTTTTTTTTTTTTTTTATTTTAAAAAAAAAAAAAAAAAAAAAAAAAAAAAAAAAAAAAAAAAAAAAAAAAAAAAAAAAAAAAAAAAAAGAAAAAAAAAAGAAAAAACCAGGGGCATGGGGGGCCCAAATTTGCCCCAAAAAGGAAGGACCAAAGGGCCCAACCCCGGGGGCCCAAAGGGGGAAACTGTCACTGGGGAATCCCGTTTCCCAACTGAAATGGAAGGCTTTAACCCAAACAAGAACAGACGGGGGCCATCCTACCCCAAAAACACCACTTGGGTGCCAAAAAAGGTATGTTTGGAATTGGGTAAAGGGGAAACCTTGACCAGGGCTCAACTGGGGGATGTCGTCTCATTGGAAAGGGGGTACCATGGACACCCCCCCAATGGGTAAGTGGCCACCCAAATGCCACCCCATATGTGGGCAGACATGCAGTGGTGCTTTGTCCCAGGAAAAAGCACACGGGGACAGGGCCCGGGGATTTGTAAGGTTCCAGGGGCTGGGGGACATACCATTCGTATCCTTGGAAACCCGGGAAAGGGGGTCCGACAAGCGAAAAGGGTTGACAACTGGAGCTTTTAAAACCTTTGGGCCCCCCGGCAAACTTTCCAAAAAACAACACAAAACACACTTTAGTCCAAAAACACCCCTCCATAACAAAATGTAAACAAAACCCCCAACCCACATATGTCACCTTGGTGAAAATATGGGGCCCTTTTCATTTTGTGAAAAGATGGGGTTTTCGGTATCCCATTGAAATTTCCAGGGTTGATGCACAGTAAGTTTGTAAGGTTGAAAAAACCCTTGTTTGTTGATTGTTATTGGTGGTGTTGAATTAAAATGGACTTTTTGGTATGTACAGGCATTGTGTCAGGGAATGGTTATTTCACGATGGGGGCCTTAAAACAGAACCCACATTTGGGAATGATGCCCTTCTCCATGGGAAGCACTACAGACATTTTGGTTTTTTGTGGCTCAAAATTGGGCAAACAATGACTATCAACGTAGTTCAACACGATTGACAAGCCCGGAGGGGTTAGTAAAGGCCAGGGTAGGGTCCCATAATCGGGAAACCCTGTTAAAACCCCGGTCATTTACCCCCCATGTTGGTGACCCTGTACGGGGGCCACTGTCATTTCACATTTTGGGCAATTAGGGGTTTTTCCACAATGACAATGTTTGAGGGGGGCCCTGCCTTGGGGTTTAAACCCGTTTTTGCCCCACACCTGGAGGGCACCTGATGTACGTGAAAAGGTGTCCACCCGGGGTTTTGGCCCCGTTTAACTGTTGGTGTTTAACTTTAAAAGCAAACCCTTCATCAAAAAACCCCTTGCCCAAAATTTGTGTAATGGAACATGGGACACCAAACTAGTTCCACCGGTTGACGTTTCTAAAAAGGACGGTTTGCATTGGGACTTTTCCCAATATGTGGTTGTACAGGCCATGGCTCTGTTTGTCCTGAAAATTGTAGGGGTTGCAACATGGGTTTGCCCATGTTAAAAATGAGTTGCCATTGTGGGGTTTAAACACGGAAGTAAAAGGTTCATGTTTAACGGTCATACCCCTTGTAAGGGGCATCCCCAAAAACATTGGTTAGTTTGGGCACAGTAAATCTGGACTCCCGAAAATCTTTACAGTGCCCCCCTTTGTCATTCCTCTGAGCAACATGCATTGCACCATACAGTGCTGGGGGGCGATTTCATTTTTTGGCCATGGTTCAACAGACACCGGTGCTACCCCTTTAAGTTGTTTGTGTGGCAAACCCCCCTTTGCATGTTTTTGTTGTTTTGTACATGTGTGTTTGCCTAACCGGACAAATATTCATGTTTCCGGGCAAATTTAACTCCCGTCCCTTGGGGCCCAGAATGACCCCTTTATTTTGGTGCCCAGGCCCGGGACACCCCTTTGTATGTGGTGGTGTGATGAAAATTATGAATTTGTGATTTTCCCCCATGTGTTTTTTGGTTTGTGTGTACCCCCTGTGGGGGACCCCAGTATTTTAGATGCTCACCCCCCCAGGTACCCCTTTCTGGCCAAATTTTGTTTTTTGCAGATGGGGGAATGCCCAGAAGGGGGGTTTTTGGGGGGTGCGGGTGTTAGTATCTGCATTTGTGTGTGATGGGATTTAGGTGTTGGGACTATGCCAAGTGTTTTTTGTGTGTGTGTTTTGGGCTGGTTTAAAATTTATCAGATCCCTTTTAGATGACCCCACAGAATCCCCCAGTTTTGTTTGATTGAAAGATTGCCTCTAAAGTGCGTGCAGTAATGGTACATTCTGTATCCATCTGAGTATTGTTAGGTGGAAAACCCCCCCCGGTTGTTGTGGTGGTTGTTGTGGAGGCACTCCCCCCGGGGGCCTCATTTTTAGATCCCACCAAGTTTTTTAACTTTTATGGATGATGACACTGCGCTTAGAAGTATGCCTCTCTGGAGGAGTGCTGTGTTCAGTAATCTTGGTAAGCTGCGTTCTGTATAAATGCCGTCATGCTGTATGTGAGTGTGATAGGGTAGTTAGGTGTATGTTCTGACTCAGCCCTGCCTGCCAAGTGTGTGTGTGTGTGTGTGTGTGTGTGTGTGTGTGTGTGTGTGTGTGTGTGTGTGTGTGTGTGTGTGTGTGTGTGTGTGTGTGTGTGGCAGCACAGTGCTTGTGTGTAGCGTGCTTCCCCATCTACTGGGGACTCAGTCATGCTTTTAGACACCTCACACCACAGATCATTTCCTCCTACAGCGTCTTTGTCTTTGCAGATGATGACACGTGCCTAGAAGTATGCCTCTGGGAGTGCTGCGTTCAGTAATCTCAGTAGCGCGTTCTGTAAATGTGTCATGCTGTAGTGTAATAGAGTAGTTATGTGTATGATCGACTCCCAGCCCTGCCAAGTGTGTGTGTGTGTGTGTGTGTGTGTGTGCACGCATGCTACCGTCCGCCTGGGGACTCAGTCATGCTTTTAGATGCCTCACACCACAGGTATTTCCTACTGGCATCTTTGCCTTTGCAGATGATGACATGCTCCTAGAAGTATGCCTTTGGGAGTGCTGTGTTCAGTAATCTCGGTAGCGCGTCATGCTGTAGTGTGATAGGGTAGTTAGGTGTATGTTCGACTCAAAGCCCTGCCAAGTGTGTGTGTGCGTCTGTGTGTGCGCACGTGCTTCCATCCGCCTAGGGACTCGGTCATGCTTTTAGATGCCTCACACCACAGATATTTCCTACCAGCGTCTTTGCCTTTGCGGATGATGACACGCGCCTAGACGTATGCCTCTGGGAGTGCTGTGTTCAGTAATCTCGGTAGCACCTTCTGTAAATCCGTCATGCTGTACTGTGATAGGGTAGTTAGGTGTATGTTCTACTCCCAACCCTGCCAAGTGTGTGTGTGTGTGTGTGTGTGTGTGTGTGCGTGCGCATGCTTCCATCCGCCTGGGGACTCAGTCATGCTTTTAGATACCTCACACCACAGATATTTCTACCGGCATCTTTGCCTTTGCGGATGATGACACTGCGCCTAGAAGTATGCCTCTGGGAGTGCTGTGTTCAGTAATCTTGGTAGCGCGTTCTGTAAATGCGTCATGCTGTAGTGTGATAGGGTAGTTAGGTGTATGTTCGACTCCCAGCCCTGCCAAGTGTGTGTGTGTGTGTATGTGGGTGCACGCGCGTGCTTCCGTTCGCCTGGGGACTCAGTCATGCTTTTAGACATCTCACACCACAGATATTTCCTACCGGCGTCTTTGCCTTTCCGGATGATGACACATGCCTAGAAGTATGCCTCTGGGAGTGCTGTGTTCAGTAATCTCCGTAGCACGTTCTGTAAATGCGTCATGCTGTAGTGTGATAGGGAAGTTAGGTGTATTTTCGACTTCCAGCCCTGCCAAGAATATGTGTGTGTGTGTGTGTGTGTGTGTGTGTGTGTGTGTGTGTGTGTGTGTGTGTGTGTGTGTGTGTGCTTTCGTCCGCCTGGGGACTCAGTCATGCTTTTAGATGCCTCACATCACAGATATTACCTACTGGCGTCTTTGCCTTTGCGGATGATGACACACACCTAGAAGTATGCCTCTGGGAGTGCTGTATTCAGTAATCTCAGTAGCGCATTCTGTAAATGCGTCATGCTGTAGTGTGATAGGGTAGTTAGGTGTATGTTCGACTCCCAGCCCTGCCAAGTGTGTGTGTGTGTGTGTATGTGTGTATGTGTCTGTGTGTGCACGCATGCTTCCGTCCGTCTGGGGACTCAGTCATGCTTTTAGATGCCTCACACCACAGATATTTCCTACTGGCGTCTTTACCTTTGCGGATGATGACATGCGCCTAGATGTATGCCTCTGGGTGTGCTGTGTTTAGTAATCTCGGTAGCGCGTTCTGTAAATGCATCATGCTGTAGTGTGATAGGGTAGTTAGGTGTATGTTCGACTCCCAGCCCTGCCAAGTGTGTGTGTGTGTTTCCAGCTGCATGACAACAGTACATTGCTTTTACAGTATTCACTCTCCATAACATCCATACGGCATCTTTGCCTTTGATGCTGCTGTCTGCAGGCTAGACATATGCCTGTGTGAATGCTGTGATCTACTAATCACGGTAGCACGTTCTGTAACTGCATAATGCTGTTGTGTGGTACAGTGGTTACGTCTGTGTTCTGCTCCCAACCCTGCCAAGTGTGTTGTGTGTGTGTGTGTGTATATATACATATATATATATATTTATATATATATATATATATATATATATATATATATATATTGTATATAGATATGTATTTTGAGATTATCACTCTTGAATGTGCTGCATTATCTGTACGTGATCACCTTGGATGTATGTATATCTGCTATGGCTCTGTGATAGTGCACATACTGTCTGCTGTAGTGATCCTGGGTTACACTTGTGTAGTGACCAGTTATTGTGTTGCTGGGTATTACAAGGGGCATTGGAAACAATGTTAGTACAGCACCTTTGAATGGTCATGTGCACATCTCGGCAACAGACAGCAGTGGTTATTACTTTGGAGGGTGAGTATGGCTCATATACAGATATATTAACTGACAATACTATGCAACTCAGGTTAACATTACTGACTCCCGTTTATCCACAGGTTGTGGTACAGATCCCAGGACTATATGTGTATACATTGACAGGTGCAGGACTGGGTTAGTGTTGGATTCATGGAGGGGTGTCCATGGCCAGTGACGGAGATCTGTACAGCCTGGCAGGTACGGTCTGTGACTGTCCCACAACCTCCTGTATATGGATGACACATGCTGTACCTGTGTATATGCAGACACACACATCTACCACAAACTGCTAGGGCTATCACATACAACACACCCATTGCATCACCATTGGGCCATGCAATAACCATTGTTCCCCCCACACACACACACACACACACACACACACACACACACACACACGTACATGTAGATTGGATGGCTCAATGACAGCTCTGGTAATGTAACACCACACCCTGTGCATATGATGTCACCTGTGCCACCACCTGTGATGTGTAACATTGATGCAGGATCAGACTAACCTAGTGCTGATGCACACGGTGGCTTTATACCACTGTATTGATGTTAGAATGTTAACACAAAGTGTGATATCCTTCTAAGTGTATATCAGCAGGCATGATGCATTGCAGCTATGACCATCAATGTAGCATAGTTTACAGCACTGTTAATTCTGATGATGTATTTGCCATCCATGTGCCATTTCACTGATGTGTGTAGTATTGGCAGAATGTGTTTCTGAGTGTGCAGTACGTGTGTAATGTGTGTAGTACACATTTATACATGCTTACAAACACGTACACTGGCTTACACAACATTACATGGGCTTCAACATTCGTACACTAGCTTACTCATTCTTCAACGCGCGCACATGGCTGACACACGCGCACACATGCTTACTTGGGCATAATGGTGCACACAGGCGCTGACACTCTGTAGGCAGGTTTGCAGGAAACATCTGTGGTATCCATGGCATACACTGTCTCCCTAGGATAGATCATAACATGCCTCTTACACTGATGAGTACTGACAGCAAACATGCGACTGCTCCGGTAAGATTACAGTGTTTTATACATACACACTCATGTTGTCACCTGTCTTCTATCTTCTGATAGTCCCCTTATCCTGCACTACACTGTAGAGGCTTGGCCCATATGGCATGACATATTGTGATTGACTATCCTCAGCCTCACTTGCATCAGATTGCCTACAAATGCTTGGTTGCATCTCTGACAGAGCGCTTCCACACATAACAACCAGTATGCAGTAGCCATGTTGTCTCCAGCTTGCCATTCATCTGCATGATGAACTAACATCTAATTAAACCTACATTTTGTATGTATATTATACATATTTGACTTGTTTTGAAGCGCAGCGTGTTCTCGTGCCGCTGCACTACGCTTCCACACTGGAGATCGGGGGAGGATAACTACAGTTTTATTGATATCCAATGGACAATAAAGCCACTGGCCTTATATTTGGACATTGGCATGCTTCTTCAACTGTATTCATACTGTATTTGCAGCTCTCATTGCTCCGTTTAGCAACGTGCAGAACGTTACTAAGCTTAACATCCGGGTACATTTCTGCACATAACTCTGCTCAAGCACGGACAGCTTACTGTTTCATGTAACGCATATTTACATCATTTGCATAGCTTTCACCTACAAATGGGGTATGTTGCAAATCAACATTGTCCGTGGAACGTTAGGTATTCAGGCGGTCTTACACACCCCTACAGGAGTTTGCTGAATAGCTTGGCAGACATCTTTCCTTGCTCTACTCTCACTGTACTCGTACACGCTGGAGGCTTTGTGTATCATGGCCTAGTCTTTGCTGTGTGCTATGTCTATTTGTGGTGTATGCATGGCTGTGGGTATGTTGTGACCTGCCACGTCTGGCATTTCTACAGAGCAGCTCCCACTGTCATCATTTGTAAAGGTGACAGCCCTTTAGGTACTTTATATAGACTGCTGTCTCATTTGACATGTCAGCACATACCTGCGGTCAATACTGACCTTCCTACTGCAGTGCTTTTTATACCTTCTGAGTTATCTTGCAGTCTATAATACTGTTTCCTCTGACATGTATCTGTTTCTGATATGGGATATCATTTTATTACACCAATACACACAATATATGGCGGCAACACAGGCCAGATGCCATTACATTCCTATTGCAAGACACACCCACCCAGAGGGTTGTATTCCTCACAAAAGGCCAACAGGTGCTTATCTACACTTATTATTCTATCATGTACCTTATGTGTTCGCCGGTATTTGCGCTTTCCATCAGTGGCAGAACTCACGTGCGAGTGTGAGAGACTAGACACTGTATCGGGATCACTGCATGACACCCTGAGGGACACATTTCTTTTGATTCTATTAACCTTCCACATTGACTTTCACAGGGCATATGTTGTCATTCACATTTGTCGAGGTACATGCTTTTGACTTGTACATGTTTTGTCATTTGTCCTGATGTCTTTCTTCTCACCTGTCCACCTAGTATCACTAGTTCTGTACATTTATTTAGGACGGGTTACCTTCATACCTCTCACCTGTACACATTATGGGTAAATGTCCCGAGGTTTGACCTATGATTTTGTTACTTTTTTCATAATAATGTGCCTTTCTGGTAAATTACTGGCAAGGCATTAAGGACTGTGAAGTTAGATAATAATGACTGACATTTGTATGTCATGATTAATAACCCTCATAACATTCATACTCCTGACTACGCCATTATTATATCAATGTTCAGACTTTGTCTGAGGTATATTTAATATAGTCCCTTTTTGTATTTCATGTACTAGGCCTTTGTCCAGCTGTCTTATTATGAAAGGTTGGAAGGTATGGTTACTATTTTGGTCGTACGCATGTCCATCCATGATAATCACCTTCAAGACACAGATATAAGTCCCTACTTCTTCCCCCAGTGGTTTACACAATATCCAGTAGATGGGTTCTACCTTTTTGGAGAATATAGGTGTGTGCTATACCCACATAGGTATATTGATCACTCCCATGGGGCGGACCTGATAAATCTGTGCCAACCAACACTTAGGCCCATTTCTGCATACCCATGATTCCCATACCTGACACTCCTCCACAGTACTCATTAGACATATTTAATGTGAGCGATAATAAAGTATGAAGACACTTCTAAGCACTCTCTGCTCTCCGGATATCAGGTCGTACGTCATACATTCTATCGACCAATGTGTTATTACCCTTGCACCTGCTACTGCTGCATGTACAGCTATATCGTAGTTGCAGCTGTGACTCCTTTGTGTTGATGATAATTGGACACACTTAGTACGGGATCAATTTTTGGGGTCCTGCAAAGGCCACCTATATCCATGTTTAAAGTGTAGAACTTGCAGGTCTGTCACACTGGTACTTTCCGGGCAATGGTTTGGAAAGCAGCAGTGTATTCACCTTTCATGCATGTCTTTCTGTCTGTCTATCCATAATAGCTATGCTGTGACCTATTTATGTACATGTGTTATATCTACAAGGACATATGTTTATGTTTGTTGTGTATATATCTATTAGTGTATCGTGTGTGTATATATATATATATATATATATATATATGTCCGTACATTCCTCATTTCATAAATTTCTTTGGTTTAAGTCTGTGGATATATGTGTATACACAGATATATATATATATATATCCATATCATACCTTTCAACTGTACAGATTTTCGCAGAATGTACAGATGTTTGCCTCTTATCTTTGGTCTGTTTTTCATAACCTTGTGGCTATCTGGCAAATTAGTAGCATATCATTAAAGACTGACATTGGAAAATAATGACAAGCATTTGAGGTTACGACTTCATACCCTTCAGAGAATCCATGCTAGTGAAACACCTGTTATTCTATCAACGTTCTATGTTTGTTAGGGCAATATTTTGGAATTGTCCCTATTTGTACCAGTTGTTTTCATGGCTTTGTCTGGTTTCTTACTTTACGGGGTTAACAGGTATGAGCCATATATATATAAAGTGGAGAAACAGCATTCGTTTGCTATGCTGTGAGCGGATTACACACGCGCAGGCGCACATGCATATCCTTATTGTGGGTTACATATGTTTAATAAATCTTTGTGCTTATGTGGGCTTTCCTAATTGTGACAGTAACAGTTACATATCTGTATTCCAGTTTACGGATATATGCGAAACACACGTTCTCCTTTACATATTTAAATGTTTACAGCACAAACACATTCATTACACTTTAAACTTATATGTGCTGTGGTCGTAGTTCAACCGGGACTGCATTTACGTTGGCCGGATGCTGGAACCACTATTCTATTGGTGTTCTGCCTCATTGATATGCATACCCATAGTACTTAGCTACATCAACATATGCCTCACCGCTTCACTTACAACACAGGCATCCATTCTCCTGCTGGGAAAAACGCGGTACTACATATTGCACATTCCCTATTGCCTACTGCTGTGGACCCTAGCTGCATAGTTAATCACTCCAAGGATATGCAGAACACCAAGGCTTATAGTCCTGGCACATACAAGTCTTTGATTGTCAGGGTGTTCATGTAGTGATCTGGGTTTAGGCTTCTCCGCCTGGTGAACGGAACTTCCCTGCCTGAGTTCAAATGTCAGATGAAGCACATGGACAAGGAGTTTCTCCCTATTATGAATTTTTACCTGTGTTTACAGACACAGGTGTTTGGGCACCTGTCAGCAACTTATTCTGTTGGCAATACATATTATGGGTGGGGTTGTTACAGTCCATCCTCCATGGTGAGGGGTGTTCCCATTCACATTTGACTATTTCCTGTATTCAGTCATACGGGGATTATTATTTTGGACATGAAGTGACTACAGGTATGCAGTTGTACATTAAACAAATGTGAAGGGTTGTTACTGTAAATATGTATGGACCTCTGTAATACGCTGTTGTGTTCTGGCAAAGCAGTAGCTAATCATTAAAGACTGAAGTCGGAACGTGATGACAGACAGTTGGGTTTCAGACTTCATACTCTTCAGGACATTAATGCGAATGTGCAAACTGTTATTCTATCAAATGTCTATGTTTCTAAGAGCTACCTTTAAAAATTGTCCCTACTTTTGGGCCTTTGTCTCACTTTTATTCACGGCTCTGTCCAGATATCTTGCTCACACAGGTTGACGGGTATGGTCGGTCATGCCTGCACACAGTAAGTGTCCCTCACACTTGATCAGGGTTATCCTGTTTACTTCAGTGTCTTCATCACCCTTATGCCATTTGCCACTATGCAAATGTGTGCAATATATTCTCCCGCCTATTCGTGTTGGGACACATGTGTCACTGGCAGGTGTTTTATCCTGGGTAGTAGGTTATGCATGACCACGTAGAGCTGGACAGTGTCATGGACGTCTACTGCACATTCTCACTTGTGTCCAGATATCTACAAGATTGGACATCCTGTCTTCATAACCATTCTACTATTTACACAGGTTACTTATCCCATGAGGGATATCCTAAACATTTGACATGACCAAAACAAGACAGATTCCGAAGATTTTTCTGGCATTATGAAAATGTGCAGGAGGTTTTACATGCAAGGGATACATGGTTTGCAATCCTGGAACTGCCTAGGGTGACACTACCTACTACATACGCATAGGGGTCACTATGTGTAGCTGTGTCTGCAACGAACCAGTAGGCCAAGTACGGCTGGATTTGGTGGACGTTCTGGTACGGAAGTGGGTTGTGTGATGTGGAGGGGATGCTGGGTAGGCCATTATGCATCCAGGTGTGTTGCATTTGTTATGGCCAGTTCCATCAGGACCAATCTGTGGGTATGTGACGGTGACATATCTATATATTTGTATTGCACATTTCCATATTCATATGTTTGTGGGATTGTGTTCTACACTATGGCCTGTCTGCTTGTCTTGCAGCTGTTTCTACATGCGTTTATGTTTCTTTCAGCTTCACCCGCTGCTCCCTCATACACCTCTGGTTCACCTTTTCTGCATACGACACAGTATCGCCTTGGAGGATTTTACCATTACCCATCCACCCCACACATGCAGATTCCTCACACCCCATAGATCACTACTTTAGTTGTTGACCCATGACACGGCCAGAGTAACACAGTGAATACCCTGCATGTGTCAGGTACCTTTATGGTTGTGTGGACTACCCTGCCATGTTTGCTTTCCACATGCTATACCTCACACACATAGGCACACGCCCATACTTAACTTTCATTACTTGGTTGGTATACCCGGGTACTACCCATTCGACTGTGTCACATACAGGTTCGGCTTGTACCGCTGACTTCCGGATTTTGCCAGCCTGTTGTACTCATTGGTAGGATGGCACCTTTTCCTATGTCCAAGCTATTCCTTACACATATCCGACTGTTGTGGACAATGCCTCCCTGCAGTCAACGGTAGGGTTTCCACCTTTTCAATTGGCCACAGTGGGACATTTGCGGTGAACACATCACATTTTACAGGCCGACACATACCCATGGTCAGTTTGGCAGATAGAACTTACAATTCTTGCCTATATATAAGCTTATTCTTGTAGCATTTTAGTGGCTTATTCTGTTTCTTATGACATTTATGTAATATACGTACAGAGAAACTGTTTAATGCAACTATTACATAACATCTAAGGAATAATTTTGTCCTATAATCTCTGGACATTTGCCATTTTTACAAGTTTTTGTCAGGACACATCTGCCCACAGAGGGACTGTTGTTCGGAAAGTGGGACAGGTGGTAATCTTAGTCGACGGTACGGATCATACGGTTCCTTTCGGCCTACATGTGTCCTTATTGTTGTAGCTGTTTATATGCTCCTTCTGTTTCGTTTACATGCATATTCTATTTCCTATCACATTTGGTATGTGAAATACGGACATACATTTTGTATGTGACTATTACATGCCTTGTGGGATATGATTCGGACATACGGTCGCTAAATATATCTACATTTCTCCTCGTGTATTTTGTTATGGACATATCTGCCCAGCTATGTACCCTCCCTCACATTATGGGTCAGCTGGTGACCCTCTCCATTAGGCTGGATGTACCTACTGGCGGCGCGCTAACATATGATGCATTTCACTTCCACATGGTATAGCTATCTACACTACGTTGGACTACGAGCACACGGTTTTCCAAGTCATTTGTTCAAGGGTTAGGGACCCGTTATTCCCTACCGTGCATTTGTGTTTGCTTCTTCATTTTCTGTTCACAGGAACTATCTTGCATGCTTTGCATGCGTTTCAGTATCCACAAACACTGGTAGGTGCGATTACTATTGCAGGCGGAATATTATATTCAGCAGTTTCGGTTACTCATCGACAGCCGACATTGACACGCCTCTGTGCGCAACTTCGATATGCCCCATGCACTCGCGCACGTTTCCTATGCACCTGGCTGTGGCGGCTGCGCGCCTTCATTAATATGCATATGGCACTACTACTCCATATATACACCGCACGGCCGCCACAAGCCTTACACCGGCCTTGCGCCGAGCTTCATGAATCCCGGGGTATAGTTAAGAAGAAAGCCTCCTAATGCTTAAAAAAAAAAAAAAAAAACCTCCTATAAATGACATGCCAGTCAGTTTTATTTCCATCTCTCTCTCTCACTCTCTCTCTCTCTCTATATATATATATATATATATAGATAGATATATATATATATATATATATATATA
The DNA here is from genome assembly GCF_019279795.1 of Protopterus annectens. NCBI lineage: Eukaryota > Metazoa > Chordata > Ceratodontiformes > Protopteridae > Protopterus > Protopterus annectens. The sequence goes on along the minus strand of NC_056749.1, from coordinate 454,772,839 downwards.
TATATATATATATATATATATATATATATATATATATATATATTTATATCTTTCTCTCTCTCTCTCTCTCTCTCTATATATATATATATATATATATATATATATATATATATATATATATATATATGGGTCAATTATGATCTATTGAAAGCTCTCTTGTGCGAATTGCAAGGGAGTGAATCTAGTTCAGTGAAAGTGCATTTAAGTGAAAATGCACTTTCATGAGTTACACTTTACTGATCCACAAAACAAAAACAAATAAATCACAGTACACACACATTTTTGCAGAGGGTAAGCCCCCATGCACCCCTCCATACCCCCACTACTTAAATATACTAACTCCGTGATCACACTACAGTGGGGAAAAGGATATATTCACTTACCCCACTGTACCATGCTTCGGTAAAGTGTAATGCGTGAAAGTGCATTTTCACTTAAATGCATTTTTGCTGAACTGGAATTGTTTTCTTGCGATTCACACAGGTGAGCTTCTGATGGGTCAAAGTAGACGCAGATATATATATATATATATATATATATATATATATGTATATATAATGTAGATGCAGATATATATAAATAATTATATGTATATTTTATATATATATATATATATATATATATATATATATATATATATATATATATATACACAGAGAGATATATATACACACGCATATATGTATATATAGACATATATATATATATATATATATATATATATATATATATATATGTGTGTGTGTGTATATATATATATATATATATATATATATATATATATATATATATAGTTCCCCTTCATATGATCGAATTTCTCTAAACTAGAAAGTCATAAACTTGAAACCAGAATCTTGAATTTAGAGAAACTTGAATGTATGAAAGGGACAGAAAAAAAATTAACACCTTTCAAATGTTTTTGCAGGGGCTTACTCTGTGCCCACACCCCGTACTTAAATATACCTTCTCCGAGATCGCACTGTAGTGAAGGAAAGGGAAAGTTCCCATTCCGTGCTATACGCATAAGTGCAAAATGGAAGATTTTCCATTCCTCCGCTATAGTGCGGTCAAGGAACATTCACATTTATATATATATATATATATATATATATATATATATATATATATATATATATATATATATATATATATATATATACATATCTATATTTGTATATATATATATATATATATATGTATGTACACACACACACACACACACACACACACATATAGAGAGATATATGAAAAATACCCTGAACATGGAGACAAGACAGACTGGCATGTCATTCATAGGAGTTTTTTTTTTTTTTTTTTTTTTTTTTTTTTTAAGCATTAGAAGGCTTTCTTCTTAACGAAATGCAGAAACAAATTTCAAGCTACAAATGGGGGAAACGATGCTATCAGATCAGCCACTCAGATTTCCACATTTTGAATCAAACAATAATTACACATATTGCAATAGGAAGAACATGTAAAGAGGCAGACTGGCAACATATGTTCTACGAATGCCATTTGATTAAACCATATTGGGATAAAATAAATTATTTTCTGCAAATGGTATTCAATGATAAATTCCAGATTTCCAAATCTATTATTTTGTTTAATGCACCTGTACCTGACTGTGTGCCAAGAACAAAATATGTAATCTTATGGACTGTCCTAGCTATTGCAAGGAAGAACATTACATCAAACTGGAAATCCAAAGCTTCTCCAACTTTTAAGCAATTCATGAATATGGTGTCAGCAGTATCACAATTGGAAATGAACACTATTAAAGGAAGAACTGAAAGAACTACATCATTATACGTAGCATGGCAAAAAGTAACTGAAATACTGGAGAATAATGACTGCAGCAGATTATAATCAGGAAACAATTGTATAGAAAGTCAATTATATGTCAACAATAGACACCCTTGTAAGTACTTTATTTTGGTTTTAATGTTTGATATCTGTTTAGAGGTTTTAGCCTACCTTTTTAAATAATTTGTAAATACTTCATTGTCATAAATAACCTGCATTCATGTTTTCTTGTTTTTGGAAATGAATAAAAGTATTAAAAAAAAAAATGACCCAGGCCTTCCAAAATATAATGTTGAATCTGGCCAACAACCACTTTTAGGAGGTCATTTACAGTTACTACTGAGTAAATTATTCTCCTTTTGATTTCAAACAATGTTTTTGGTTGGCTAAACACAACTGAGCTACTTTGTTGAAATTAAAAGATAAAAATAAAAAAAAATGTAAAAAACATGTCTAATTATCAGTTGCTGCTAGTGAAACTCACTGGAACCACAATTGTTTTAGTTTTATGCAGTTTTTTACAGTTCAGAAGTCTAAGTTAATTTTCTTGTCTCTTACCTCAAAATCTTCCTCCACATTTAAAATTTCTTATTTGGTTACAGCAATCTTTGCCTTCTACATTTAAAATAGGTTGCTATTTCTGCTTTTTTACATCCATAGCACTTCCAACAACTATTCTGATCTTCTACATCTTCCTCTGGTTAGAGCCCACTAAGTGTATCCTCATTCTGCCATGAAATCAGTATCAGAGTCCGGGCATTTCCAACATTGTGGCTTCCAACCCTTTTTTTTTTTGCATTACTTTTGGTGATTCACATTATTTCTTGTTTTCAATACTAAATTGATTATATGTACAACCATCAAATTCTTACCATATTTATATATGGCACAGCCAGTATGTCACAGTATTCCCCTTCCAGCATAGAAGCCCCATTGTTGTACCAAATGTGATGCTTTATAGAACTAGGTAAACCAATTAACATTCTTTTATCCATTGCCAGGACTCAGTTTAGTAGTAAATTGAAAAGCCTATTTATTTATTTATTTAGTTTGTTATTTATTTGACATTTTATAAAATGAAAATATCCAGGCTGTAATCCAGAAAGTACCCTGAAGCATGAAGTCTCCGAACTAAAGTGTGAATTACAGCAGCTGGTGGGTGCCTTTTCCAGCTTCACCAGTAGTTTTAAATCTACCGCCAAGGATCCCGACCACGTAGAATCAGACGAAGGGCTGTGTGGCTTATTGGCAGCTGAAGTGACCAATGGAGAGGCACGATTTCATAATGGCAGTAGTGGTGATGCAAATTGCATACCAGGAAGAGAAGGCGAACGATATGGAGCCATACCAAAGAGAAGGCGTCTTTCTGATGGGATTGCTCGCTCTAAAAATAGACCACAGATACAGGGTAGTTTTCCGACTACATCCAGAAGTGAAAGCACAGCTTTCAATCTAGGTACTGTCAATTTAAATATCCACAATGTCCCAAATGTATCGGGAATGATTCCAGTAGCTTGTGGGGACATAATGATTCTAGAAAGGCTATGCAGCCATTTAACAGCTTGTTTAGACTTTCAGGGGAAAGACCGGGTACCAGTGGGCAATTTATGGATAGTAATAAGAATACTAATTCTATGGATAACCATTGTGACAACATGAAAGGTTTACTAGTAGTGGACAAAACGCTCCTTCAAGGGAGAAGGTTACACAATGATTCCAAGAAGGAACTTCATACTTCACTTATTAACAGAAGATATGTAGTCTCAGAAACCAGGCAAGCTGATGTTGAACAGCAAAAAGTGTTGAAATTAAACAGCGATAAAACTAAAAGTTTTTCTTCCCTGAAAGACATGATATATTTTTTTCAAAAAAAGACTGTTTAAACTAAAATCTTGTGAAGCTGACATAGCCTGTTTGAATGAATGTTTAAGGTTACAAATTGTTCCACAGGGTTTACATATGTACAAGTTTCCATTTGGGATTCAATATAATGATTCTATTCTGAATGAATTTTACAATATTTTTGATGAAGCAGGAATTAATATTGTAAAGAAAACTGTATTTTTTTATAAGCAACAGAGAGACAGTATATTTAAAGAAGTTGAATTACTTGAGAATATTTCAAAGGATTTGTTATTCCCACAATACAGTTATATTTTCAAGTGTTTGATAGGGTAGACAGAAGAATTAATAATTTATTTTCAAAGAAAAAAAGAAAATTAGAAAGAGACAGTCAACAATATAAAGAAAAGAGAGTCTACCCAATAGATAACATCATACATTCAGCAAATTCTCACTATAGCAGTAATAAAAAAGTGACAAATAGAGAAATGCAGGGACATGAGGAAGAATATATGCAGGATGGAGACTATGGTGACACTTATGACCAGGATTTTCATGTATTTCACCGCTCATGAAGAACAGCACAGGGACAAATGAAGTTGGGGGGATACTATCAGTATTAACACACATTCAGGGGGAAAAACAAACATTAGGAAATAGTTTAATACCAACTACAGATGGACAGCCCATAGTGAATACCATGGATGGGTTCACCATCTATAATTATACAGAGCAAACCATTACCGAAACGCATTTCAAACTGTTTTCTAAAGGTATCAAATTTGTGCCTCAAACTCGAGCCAATATGGTAGACAACATTATAGAATTTAAATTGTACACCAGAAAATTAAATTTTGACATCTTGTTTTCAGACAACACCCACACTGTAATGAACAACAGGGTTATCCCTTAAAGAGGGAGTGTTTTCAGTCCTCCTCTTCACCCACTAATAGATATTTTTAAGAAAATAGTATTGGAAGAAATGTATGAGGTTCAAGAGAGAAATAAAATGAAGAAACTAAAATGGAATTTAAGTAAGGAAGAATTTAAGTTGTTAATGGAGTTGAGGAAAGACAACACTATTAGGGTTATGAGCCCTGATAAGGGAGGAGGTGTTGTGTTGTTTAAGTCCGCAGATTATTCAGATATTATGCAAAATCTTTTATTTGATGAAGAAACATATTCTTTAGTTTCCCCTAACCAAATCAATATTTCTTATGCACGTATTAATTCATATTTAGAAGAATATTTAATAAATAATAGAACAAGAACTGTATGATTTTCTATATGTAAGGGACCCTAAAATTTCCATTTTTTTTGGAATCCCCAAAATACATAGAAATATAGACCAACCACCGTTTAGACCTATTGTGGCAGCGAATAATACTAAACCTCATCCATTAGCAGTACTAGTAGATTTCTGGGTCAAACATGTTATTAATGACAGTGAACATTTGGGTAAAGATTCATGGGAATTTCTAGGTAATATAAAAAAAGAGATATAGCAAGAGAACTTGATTATCCTCACTTTTGAAGTGAAAGATTTATTCACTGTGATACCCATGACGCAAGGCTTGGAATTCTTTGAAGAATTTTATTTAATTTTTCAAAGTTAGAGCATAGCAAGAACATATTCATCTGTGAAATTATGAGTTGAATTATAGATAACAGCTTCATTTTCTTTGAGGGGGAACATTATCAGCAGATCAGAGGTGTAGCAATGGGGGCAGCTTGTGCCCCTGTCTACGCCAATATAGTACTCCTGGGATGGGAATCTTATCACATATTTAACAGCCCCTACTGGGACAAAATACAATTATATTCCAGGTTTTTGGATGACATATTTGTCCTTTGGAAGGGTACGGAAGAAGAGATTTCTGACTTTATGAAATACATAGGTGAAATAACTGACTTCTTAGAGTTTACCTTCAACTATGATTTCACTAGTATTAATTACAAATTATCAATGATATGGGTGGATTTCGATCACATATATAGAGGAAACCATAATTTTGTAATACAAACCTACATTATGGGAGCAACCACCCTACTGCTCAAAAAAGAAGTATAGTGAAGGGACAAGCAGTGAGAGTTGCAAGAATGACTTCCCATTATGATGATTTGGAAGGTGAGTTCAGTAAACTACAGCGGATGTTTGAAGAGAGAGGGTACCCTAAACAGTTAGTAGAGGAAATTGTTTTAGAAGTACAAGACAAGTGGGGTATTGATTATCTTCCTTTATTAGGGGTAGGACTACAAAACAACAATATGGAAAAGAGTAAGGAAAATGACAAATATAAAAGGGCTTGTGTACTAGAATTCAATTCCATAACTAAGGAATTAAGGGAGATAATTAACAAGAATTGGACAATTTTTAAAACCAACTAAGAAATATACAAGAAGTTGGGAAAGGGTCCTAAATTTGTTAATAAGACAGGGCACAATATTAAGAGCCTCCTAGAATGCAAAATAGAACCCAGAATGGTGAACAGTAGAGGTACTAGACCATGTGGAATGTGTAAACAATGTTGAGCAATCTGTAGTTTTACACAGCAGGTTGAAAAGCAAGGTAGTATTTGTAAATGGGAATTGTTTGACTAAAGGTGTTGTGTATATAGCTCTGTGCAATTCATGCACAGCATTCTATTTAGGAAAAACAGAGCGGGCACTTAAAAGTAGGATGTATGAGCACATCCATGATATTAAAAACAAAAAAACAAGTGCACTATACAAACACTCCTTACTATGTGCATCTTTTACAAAAATTTCATTTGGAATTGTGGAACAGGTGAAATTAAATCCAAGAGGGGGAGACTGGAAGAATACATTAAAGAAAAAAGAAACACAATGGCAACTTAGAACAGCAGCAATGTTTCCCCCAGGTCTAAATGAAAGTATTTCCATTGTCCCAGTTTTGCAGGAAAGAATAAACAAGAAATAAATATTACACTCAAATTTAGTGATGATTTTTCAATGTTTTTTCAAACAGAACATGTTTTCATTGATGAATTGGTTACAGTTTTTGTGTGGAATATAAACCTACAATATGTTTTTAAGAGTCAATTAGTATTGTAGTGGGAGTTGACTTATTAATTATTGTTTTATGTCTGTGATTGGTCAATGAATTTTATTTAATGAAGCAGTATGTGTTTTGGAATGTATTCTGATGAAGGCTACACTGTGCAAAGCCGAAAGCGCTTAATAAACGTGCCATACAGATAATCAACCCATTTTGGATTACAGCCTGGATATTTTTGTTTTATGTTATTGCATCTTCTTTTGGGTGTTTTTAGACTTAGGTTATTTATTTACATTTGTTTGCTGGGAAAAGTTTAACTGGGCAGTAAAGAATCTATTTTCATTGGAGGCCTGGGGATAAATATTCCACAGTACAAACATTTCAAATAGAGCAATATATAACAAAATAAAATGATTAGTGTAGTTATAGACATGGGCTTTCACTTAACAGTAGCTAATAAAATTCATTATAACAGTAGCACAAATATAACAAAATGATTGCCTACATAGGATAGCATAGAGTATTTTTAACATAATTTAATACTAATAGTCTATAATGATAATGCCACCTAAACACTTTGATATTTATGTCTCATTCTTTGTAAAATCACTGCAAGGGTGCATGGTCAGGTACTACACTGATGTTACATCCTGGCATGTAATACCATCAGTAATTTAGCTGAAAGAATAGTAAAACACTCTCATTCTGTGGCAAAGTATTTTTCTTCATCTTACTTAGCTTGCCAGTGCAATATTTGCATTGGTCTTCCATATCTCCATTTCCTGAGATAACACCTCCTACAGTCCTACTTTAGATACATCAGTGTATGCAATAATGGGTTTAGTAAAGTTAGTGGTGAGAGGTACCCAGCTCTGAGCATCAGATAATGTTGACTACCCACTTTATTTATTTATTTTACATTTGTTGACCAGGCTAATCTAGCTGGATATATGTCCATTTTCAGTAGAGGCCCGGGGAGAAAAGCTCCACTAGTTATAACAAGTATCATCATAAAAAGGCAATAAAAGGTTACATTAGAAACATAAGTAGTTATAACAAGTTAAACAGATAATATAAACTGAACATAAGGTTTTTTTTTTTTTTATACTATAGTCATATCACAACATATATTTACAAGGTTTTTATTTTGGGCAGTGAAAGTTAACAAGGGAGGTTAAAGGTTAGTCTGGATTAGTGCAGGAGCAAAGCCAATGTTTATTGAGATAAATTATCAGTTGTCTTTTAAAAAGTAGGAAAGAGGTCAACGATGTGATATCAGAGGGTAGTTTATTCCATATTTTTCCAACAGAGTTGGAGAATAGACAGTCACCTGCATAATTGTTGGGTTTGGTAATATTAATCTGAAGTTTATTTGAAGAACGTAGTTGCTTCAGGTTATTATATGGTGAAATAAGGCTAGAAAGTATTGGTGTGTTGGCTGGCTGGTATAGAATCTTATAAGCTATTAAGAGCTGTTGAAGTACAAGTTGGTTAGGAAGTTCGATCCAGCCTAGTTCTTTTAAGTTCAAGCAGTGATGAGTTTGAAAAGGAGATCCTACTGCAAATCGAGCTATATTATAATAGGATGTTGCTAGTTTTTTAATGTTGTTTTTGGAAAGATTAGTGTAAATGGGGGAAGCATAGAGATGAGTAGAGGTTAGGTGAGATCTAGCTATGGTGGACCTTGCTGTAGGTGTTAGGAAAGGTTTGATTCTGTAAAGGGATCCTATTTTTTTATTAAGTAATTTTATTGTGTTATTGATGTGAGAGAAAAAAAACTGAGGTTATTATCAATAGTTATTCCTAATAGTTTTGTGGTCAAGTCAGGAGAAATGAGAGCACCGTCAGAGGAGGTAAGAGTGAAATATGGTGGAGTAGATTTACTAGTAGGTGAAAAAAGTAACAGTTTGGTTTTCTTGGGGTTAAGGAGTAGACAGCGGTGAGAGAACCAATGTTCTACAGTGTTAAATGCTTTTTGAGTAAGAGACTGGAGTTCTGTTTGAGAGGTAGCAGTACAGATTATAGTAGAGTCATCTGCGTATTGTATGCAGGTAGTATATGGGATAGCAGATTGTAGGTCGTTAATAAAGATTGAAAATAGAAGAGGGCCTAGGATAGAGCCTTGATGTACACCTAAAGAGATAGGTAGAAGATATGAAAGTAATTTTTTCCAGAGTACTGCCTGCTGACGATTTTCTAGGTAAGATGCAAACCAAAATAAGGCAAGATGGTCAAGAGCAAGAGATTTTAGTATGTGTAGTAGAAGTTTATGATTCACCATATCAAAAGCTTTGGATAGGTCGATGAAGACTGAGGATGATAGATAGTTGTTGTTACGGTTAGTGTTGATAGAGTTAGTAAAGGAGAGTAGAGCAGTAGTGCTACTGTGTGAAGGTCTGAAACCATGCTGACAGTTAGCAAGTAGGTTGTTGTTGAGAAGGTGATTAAGTATTTGTTTGTGAATACATTTTTCCATGATTTTAGCGATTGGTGAAAGGAGTGCTATTGGTCGAAAATTAGAAAAATCATTAGAGTTTCCCCCTTTTTGTAGTGGGATGATATGAGATATCTTCCAGATAGAGGGGAAAATTCCTTCCTTTATAGATCTATTAATCAGGATGGAAATAGGGTAGGCTAAGGCTTTGGCTCCTATCTGCAGGAATTCTGCAGGCAGTTTGTCTGCAGAGGGAGTGGTAGGTTTTAACTTTTGGAGCAGTGACAAAATAAAGGAAGTAGAAACAGGTTGTAAGTGGAGGGTGGGAGGTGGATTTGATGTAGGTGGAAGTAGGTTAGAGGTATCAGGAGATAGATGACTAGCAAGAGCTTGGATAGTATTCGTGAAGAATGAGTTGAAGTAATTCGCTATTTGTGTAGGGTTCTCTGGGTTAGAGTCATGGGGGTTAGGTGTAATAGAATGACCAGGAGATAGAAGATTATTAATACTGGCCCAGAATTTTTTAGGTTCCTTATTGGTGGTTTGTTGCAACTGAAGGTAATAGTTCTTTTTGTCTGTCAGGATAGCTCTTTTTGTGCAGTTTCTAAGCTCTCTAAAGTTTTGGCGATCAGTTAGATTTTTAGTGGTACGCCATTTTGCCCAAGATTTGTTCCTAAGAATGATTCTATGCCTAGTATTATTAGTTAGGCAGTGTGCTACTTTTGTTTTGGTTCTGATGGTACGACTTGGGGCATGTTGGTCCAGAATAGATAAGAATGTGGAGTTGAAGTAATCTACTGCTTCATTAAGGGGGAGATATTTTAGTGGGGACCAATTACATTGTTTTAGTTCAGCTTGATAATGTTCAGAGTTAAAATGCTTTTTTGTTCGTAGTGTTCTATAAGTGGCAGGTAAAGTTAGGTTGGTTTTGTGTCTAATGACATAAGTTAATGAATGGTCACTTAGATCATCTGGAAGGGTACCAGACTGGTAGGTTTGTTGGGGGGTATTAGTCAGAATCCAGTCTAAGATGGATTCATGGTTGTTGGATTTATTGGTTCTGGTAGGACAGTTAATGAGTTGTGTGATGCCATATAGGTTTATGTGGGAGGTGGGGTTTATACTATTGCAGGAATTCCAATCAATATTTAAGTCACCTAGGACTAGTGTTTCTTGGGGGAGGTTGTTCGACAGCAAGCTAAGGATACATTCTAGAGTGTTAGTGTTATTTCCTGGGGGGAGATATGTACAAATGATTTTAATAGCTTTACTAGGGTTGATTTGAAATTTGGAGCTGATTACTTCTGCATTATTGTCTAGAGGAAGATTCAGATTTATTATACTAATTTGAAGTTGTGCTTTGTAGAGAATTGCTACGCCTCCTCCCTTTTTGGTTTTACGGTCCAGTCTAAAGATATTATACCCGGGAGGGGTAATTTCATTATCCTTAATGGTAGGTTTTAGCCATGTTTCTGATAAACATAGGATATCAAATTGGTGAACATCTAAAAGGGCATGGAGTTGAGAAATTTTGTTACAAATGCTTTGTACATTAAGATGAGCTATTGTGAGAGAATTGGTAGAAGTGATAGATGATATAGAAGAAGCTTTGTCATGTTTTTTGTAGCTATTTGTATTTGTGCAATGTGGGCCAGGGTTAGGGTGAATATCCCCATCCAACAGTGATTGGAGCAGTTTGAAATATTGGAGCTGGAACTGTTTATGTAAGTTGTAAATAATTTTTTTAGTTTTTTGGTTGCTTAGCTTAAAGTGTGCAAGTCTGTGGTATCTGGCAAATAGGTAGTTAGGTTTGATAGTGAGATTGAAGGTGGCTGGAGTGAAAGGTGAGTTAAGTGTAGAGGTGTGTTTAGAGGGAAACACAAGAGTAGAGAGGAGTGGGTGTTCGTAGGAGGTTAGTAGATAAGTAGTTACAAGAGGAGGTAAAAGTGATAAGCAGATAACTATTCGAAGGTATAGAAGGAGGAATAATGTACACATTTTGTAGGTTAGGGAGGTGAGAGAGAAAAAGGAAAGTAGGTAGAAGTAAAGAAGAGAAATAGTATTATGACTTTAAGTGGTAGAGGGGAGGATAGATTTGACAAAGGTGGGTGTGGGTATGAGGTGAGAGGGGTTGGGTAAGCTAATGAAGAGATTATGTCTGATTGGTTGGGGGTGTATTTACTGGTGGTATAAGTGTAGGACTACTGGGGCGGGTGGAATTTGGGGGCAGGTTAGGGGAGCGGAGTGAGCGCGAAGGGCGAACGGAGCGGGTAGAGACAAGAGAGCAGAGTGTGGATGAAGACAATCAGCAAAGTATGAAAAATTCAGCAGGTATGTCTGGGAGTGAGAGTGTGTAGCCACAGGTTTGGACACTGATAGCAAGATGGTCAGGATGTTATAGGAGAGGAAAGTAGTAGGAATGGCTAGTGCAAGGAAAGAAGGAGTATAGGCGAGACTGAGAAAGCTAGGAGCAGAGTAAGGCAAGCTGAAAACGGTGTAAATAAGGTAAGGAATTTAGAAATAAGGTCTGAATTATGATGCAAGAAACTAAGTTTGAGACAGCACCAGGAGGTCAGATACTATGGGGCAAATGGGAGATGCCCAGTTAGAGACTGATAGTCTGAGTGGAAGTGAGGAAAAGCAGAAGAGAGAGAGAAAGGGGGGTTAGAAGTAGCTTTTGAAACAATACAAGACAGAGAAGAAAGGCTTTTGAAAGGGTATGGCTGCTGGCAAACCTGTCAGAGAGGCTTGGTTTTCCAAGCAAGGGTCTTTGCAACCATTAGATAACAGTTTATGTGTACCAGTGTCAATACATACTTTCACTGTCTTTCAAAAGCAAAGTGTCTCTTTGGGAGCTGTTAGAGGTTTTCTTTACTTTTCCCTATTGTTCAGTGGTGTCCAGCTAGGAGATAGCAGGTATTTGGAGCAAAGACAGACTGCAACACAGTTTTAGTACTATAAATAAGGAGAAAGAGAAGGTAGTAAGGTAGACAGCACAAAAAAGCAAATGTGGAAGTTTCAAACACTCTACAATAGTAAGCAGTAATACTACATAGTATTCATGAATCTACACAATTCAAATAGTATCAGGTACTATTGTAAAAGCAGAGCAATGTATAGCCTAATCAGTGGACTAAATTTATATAAGGTTAGATAAGGAGCTGCAATAATAGCAAGGGAAAACACTATGTTGAGTAACTTGACAAAATTATATTGCTATATTAAAGAAAATTGCCTAGCATAAGTATTGCTTAAAGTCACTATATCATACTGTTAATACTGTACAGGCTTTAGAGAGAAATACTGAGATTGTTTAAAATTCCATACAATACTTAACATCAACAGTTACACAGGTACAAAATAAATAACTGTACTAGTAATTGTAAGGAAAAATCTCTTAGCTGACATACAATACTAGACAATGTATCACTAATACATTTGTAACAGATATTCTTTAGTAGTCACAGTTTTGTCAGGTTATTATTTAGCAGGACAGCGGTAAGAAAGCTGCTTGGTTAGACCGCTATGGACATGTTTAATGGCTGAGCAGTTTATACAGGAGTTCATTGTACTAATGAAACCTGTAGGCTAATTTTGTTAGGTTATTATTTAGCAGGATTTGATACGAATTCAGCAGTAAAAAAGCTACTTGATTAGACTGTTATGGGCATCATATTGATGACTGTATGGTTTATAAAGCAATTTCATATACTCGTGGAGACAAAGGTTGGGAATGAGCGGGTCAAGAGGATGTGGAGCTAGGTGCCAGATACTCTGAGAGTGTGTTCAAATTCATGGAAGATGAATACTTTTTAGGATAGGGTTGACTTAGAGGGAAAACATCAGGAAAATAGATAGTACTAATGCACGGAGGTCACTATTAGCAACAAAAGAAAGTTTCACTTAAAGTAAGGAGGGTTACAGTGGCAGGCTCCTGGGCCTTTGGGTACAAACCAAGGCAGGCACCACGTATCAATTGATAAAGAGAAATTAGCGTACTACAAGATTAGCAACACGCCTTCGAGGTTAGTCCGCTGTTCAGAATAATAAAATAGAAAGCACTCTAAAGCAACAAGGCTCTAATTCAAGTATAATACGGAGAGCAGCTACTTTGTAAATCTAAGCACATTCTAGCCGAGTATATCGAGCAAGAGTAGCAGTAGCTAAAACTATATTTTTAAATACGGAGAGCAGTTACTTTGTAAATCTAAGCAAATTCTGGCCGAGTACATTGAGCAAAAGTAGCAGTAGATAAAACTATATTTGTTAAATGATATGTATACTAAGGTAGTAATATAGTCACAATACATACAGGTCAAATAGGACATCTAAATTATAGGACAGCCCTACAGTAGTAGGAATTTAGGGGGAGTAGCATGTGGCAAACGCTATAGCGGTGCTAAGGTCACAGAAAGGGGCTCAGCCTGAATAATAGCATATATACACTTCAAGATGTAGTTTAGAACAGTAATGCATGTAATCAGTCTGGCGAGACTCAGTAGTCGACATAGAGCAATGTGCAGGTATAGTCTGCAGTATTACACGAGCAAGAAGCCACAAATAATATATGAGCGGCAGAATCAGAAGGTATTGCTTAGGGCTATGTTGCAAAGGAAAAGCATAAACCTAAATCCAAATGACATACCATATTTCCTAAGAAAATCAAAAAGTAAAGATGGAAAAAATGCTTACACTAGGAGTATGAGGAAACCTAATTATGTAGGTCCCTAAGCTGAATGGCACCATAACATTTTTATAATAATTTCTGACAGGTGAATAATATATCCCATATATCCCCTCTAAAACGTTTGTGTGAGTTTCAGAATTATGAAAAGAAAAAAAGTGTGTGTGTGTGTGTGTGTGTGTGTGTTTTATATATATATATATATATATATATATATATATATATATATATATATATATATATATATATATATATATATATATATATATATGGCACCCTTCAATGTGGGTCAGCCCCACCTTGCCCCTTAGATTCATATAGGCCATATTCAAGATCAGTATACCTTTGAAAAGAAAGAATATTTTTTTTGACCCAGTATATGTAAGTCTGCATTTTTGTCCATTTAGTCTCACTATTCCAGGATATACATTAATGAGTCCTGGAATATTAAAAAGCTTACTACAGATTTTATTTGTTTAAAATATAAGCTGTTTCTATGGTCTTCTTTTTCTGAAAAGCTGCCTCACATTTTATGGTCTGTCAGAGGACAGATTATGGTAGCAAAGCTTGCTATGTACTTTCTAAAGAAGCCAAATAAATTTGTTCTTTTTAACAGTTTTTGATTTATCTATTTGGAATTTAATTTCCCCAATCCCAGTAACACCCTTGACGTGCCTAGCTGCTGATGTGCAAAACTTTCCCATGGTAGGAGTGGCATTAAGTCCTGCTTATATTAGAATATCGACCGCAGCTCGTGCGTTGGATAAATGTGACACCTGGTTTGTTACAAACATACTCTGTGATTGATGTAATGCAGGTGAGCACCTGATATGAGTTTTCCTGACTTTATCCATGAACCTTTGAGACATGGAAGAAGTTCTGTGAAGATATTCAAATAAAAAAGGCCTTTAGGGATGAAGAATGCTGTCTTTTCTTTGGCTCCAGGGGTGAATCAAAACTGCCAGGTCCCCTTGGTTAAATCTATGCTGGTCAAGCTTTGCTTATCTTCTCCATCAACTCCTCTACTCTGTGGACTGGCTAAGTGTCAAAATGGGATATATTATTCACCTGTCAGAAATTATTATAAAAATGTTATGGTGCCATTCAGCTTAGGGACCTACAGAATTAGGTTTCCTCATACTCCTAGTGTAAGCAGTTTTTCCATCTTTACTTTTTGATTTTCTTAGGAAATATGGTATGTCATTTGGCTTTAGGTTTATGCTTTTCCTTTGGACATTTTCATTATATTGCTGTATTAAATCTGCTCTGCCATGTAGTTCAGGGAAAAAGCCTCTTTTTTTTCTAAGTTAAACAAAAATTTCCTTTAATTCTTACATTTGGGCTTTACACAAAGTTTTGTCTTACTGAATACCAGGGGTAGAATTCCCTCATGCAGAATTATTGGTCTTTATGTCAGCTTTGAGGCTGGCTACAAAAACTTCAGCTTCACTCCAGGGTTTTAACATATTTATGTGATATAACTGCCGTGATTTTTTCTTTCCATTTTTCCTTATTTTGTAGTTTAGTTTATTTATCTATTCTGCTACATTAGTGGATGCTTGCCATTGTGCTAGATAATTATTTTCAACAGTGAAAATAATGTTAACACTTTATCCTTGTCTTAAGTTCACTTTGTTTTGTATTATATGCCCTTTGTTGCATCTCTTGTGTCCTTCTGCATATAGATTCCTTTTCAAAGGGAACAGTGATTTTTAACCTAGCTTTCATATAAGCAAAATGAATTATCACACTTTAAACTATTTTCTCCTCTACAAAGCCTTTGTTGCTATGTCCAGCAAGCCCAGGGACTGCCTACCATAAAGTCATTCCAATGGAATAAAGCCATGCCACGCAAACCCATGGACTGCCTACCATAAAGTAATTCCAGTGGAGTAAAGCCATGCCTAGCAATCCCAGAGAATACCTACCATAAAGTCATTCCAATGGAGTAAAGCCATGCCAAGCAAACCCATGGACTGCCTACCATAAAGTAATTCCAATGGAGTAAAGCCATGCCAAGCAAACCCATGGATTGCCTTCCATAAAGTAATTCCAATGGAGTAAAGCCATGCCAAGCAAACCCATGGACTGCCTACCATAAAGTAATTTGAATGGAGTAAAGCCATGCCCAGCAATCCCAGTAAATACCTACCACAAAGTCATTCCAGTAGAGTAAAGCCAAGGTAAGCAAGCCCAAGGAATGCCTTTCATAAAGTCATTCCAATGGAGTAAAGCCTTTTGAAGCTTGGACCACATCTCCTCCTGCAGAAAGGAGGAAGGGAATTTAACCATCACTAGTTTTTCATTCTTGTTCTGTGGCCTACTTTTGCATGTAACCAATACAAAAATGGGAACAAACAATGCTTGGTGAAATGAAACAAAATAACCAAACAGCCCATAAACCTCTAGGGCTGATGCCCCAAGGCCAAGATCCATAAATTGGTATGCAGATGACAATTACATGAACTTCTCCAAGAAATAATTTTATTTCTGCACTAGAGGTGTATTGTTTTTGGCTACTTTTGCATATGTTTGAGTTTTAATAAGACACCATACTAACCCAGTAATCTGTGGTTATACATTAACTGAGGCATTTGTGGTACCCTGGATACTTCTAAAGTAGCTGGTGTATTATCCTTAAACAAAGTTTGGCTTCACTGGTCTGGGAGAATTTTTATTTGGAATCCCTGCCATGGGTAAAAGAAGTAACTCTCTATTTTACTATTGGCTTGGGATTGGCTTTTTTCAGAGGTAGGTTCATTAGGTAACTTATTGACAGACAGTAATTACGGCAATGTATTGGTAGACATTACTGGAACTGTACCAGAGGACCTACAAGATTTATAACTATCTGCTTAGGTGATACTTTAATAAAAGCCAGAGTTATCAGTGAACTTTGGAAGCTATGACACTCCATCTTTTGACATTATGGGTGAGATGCACAGATGTTCTCTTTGCTTTACATTACACTGGGCAAATAAAATCTCATTGAAATTCTACCTTTGATTTTGTCTATTCCTTTGTGTCCTCCCAAAGTATGGCTGTGTGACATTTATAATGATCAGAAAAGTATGTCTTCCTTGTCTTTGTTTACTCTGATGCTGTACTGCAAGTCATTTTTCAGCAACCAGAATGTTTATGGGATAGGCCAATCTGCTCCTTTGTTTCTTCTTACAGTGTTGGCACATGTCTTTGTATCTGCTTAATGTATTCAATCCCACCATGTTTTTTTTTGTTTTCTTTTACTTTATCTACTAATCTTCCATGTAAGGAACACTGTTGTTTCTATACTGACATAAAGTTGAGTGTACAACCTCTTTACCTGTATGTAAAGGTATATCTATTTCTACCTCTCATCCCATTCCTTCCTTAACATAAGGCAACTCATGGCAGGTACTTGGTTCTTCTGTTTTTGGTTTTGACATTTCCTTTAATTTTTACCTCATTAATTCTGTCCTTTAGCTCATTATTTGCACTGCAGGAAATGAGCTGTTGTGTAGCTTTAGAGTCAAAACTTGTCTAAACAGAAGAATTTTCTTGACTCCTTTGATGAGCACACATTTAATCAACATTGACTCATTGGTGGAAACGCAGTACTCATAAATCATAAACTAAACTATATCTGTAATTTACTATGTGTTGTGCAGTGCAATAAAAGATAAATATGCAATTACTTTAAATAAAATTAAGAAAAACATGTTTAAATGGATTCACCACTTATGCTATTCATGTGAGCCTCCTGCATCCCCATGCAGTGGTATCTAATGTCACCATACTTTTAAATTAAATTAATCTATAGCTCTTGTCTTCATAAATGGGAATTTGTTGAATACTGCTTCTTAAGAAGAAAAAAAATACATTGCGTCATTGGTGGTTTATTTTCACCATGTTATTCTGACTTATTTGAATGAAATACTGCAAAACTTTGCAGTCAGTTAAATCTTTTTTCACCAAACATTATGTATATGCCATCATGTATCTACAGTTATATATGTTATGCTTATATGTACATCATCTTATGTCAGAGGTAACAGCAGATTGTTTGTTTGTATGCAATGCAGATTTCAGTCATTTGTTTTCAGTGGTAACAGCAGAACAACTGTGAGTTAATGCTTGTTTCTTAAAACTAATATGTATTGTGAGTGCTTATTTTTGAGGACTGATTTGTAGTGTGAAAATTCATGTGTCAGGAGTTTTGTGTAGTGTCACTGCTACTATCTGCGGACTGTTGTGTAGTGTGAAAGCTGGTATATGAGAACTACAGTGTAGTATGAGTGCTCATGTGTGATGACTGGTTGTTAATGTAAATGTTTGTATGGGAAGAATACTGTGTGTTGTAAATATGTGTATGCGAGGAATGGCTTTAAATGTAAATCCTTATTTATAATCTCTGATATGTAGTGTGAACGTTGAACTATAAGGAGTTATAGATCTTGTATAAGTAAAGCAGGAAAACTTTACTCTGGTTAATGTTTGTGTGAAGTAGAATTGAAATCCATTTTGCATTATTATTTTTGTATTACAGTCAGACATCAAAGGTATAGACAATGGCTAAAGTTTCTTAACTCAGGGACAGAGGGTCTGTTTGTGTATGAAAATACACAAGTAAAATAGAAGTCACTGTAACCACAAGCAGCTGGTAATTAAGTGCCATATTAGACTCAAACAACTTTTAAAACCGCTAGAAAAAAGTATGGCTTAAACCAGGCTTCTTCAGGCATATCAAACAAAAAATGTCATCTACCATTTATATAATATCAAAGTGGGTCACATTATGACAATCAGGCTCATTTGTGTTCCTCTTTCAATAAAAGCTTTAACGATACATAGCCATTCAAACCAGGTAAAATATGTGCCCCTAAGCATAAAATATAATTGAATTCTTCCTTTTCAGTAAAATCATTAATATTATCCCCCTGTATATTATTGTCAATTTCTCTTAGAATTGAACATTTAAAACTATGTCCAGAGCCACTGTGTCTAATGTGCTTATATAGTGCATTTGTAACTATATGTGTCTTCTCTTTATAATATAGCAACTGCGTCAAACTTCGATTATTCTTATAACTGAATCATGCTCTGTCATCGGCGCCCATCTGTAGATCTGGTATATCATAAGGATGTGCCAGTATTTCTCAATGATTTTCTTAACACTGGCAGTACTTCAATTGTATGTTAACATGCATCTAACTTTAGCCTGAGAACATTTATTCATTAGTACCTCTTGGTAGCTTCAGAGTATAGTGGATTAGCTGTGGTAGATCTACAACTCTTAACATCCTCACAAGTCTCCGGTACTTTCTGCTTATTATAACCTCTATTAACAAATTCTGCAGCAGTGCTATGTAATTGTATCTGCATGTTCTCATCAACTGTGTTCAGCCTTGCATCAATATAAAGCCGATTCCTACTTATGTTATCAAGCATAAACTGCAGGTGCACACTGTCACGATGTAAATATGCGTTTCTCTTAACTGGTATTCTATATAAATGAGAATTTAAAATATTGTTGATGTTTTTAAACACTATTATGTCCAAAAAGGCAATACTTTCAGTTGACATTGCTTTTTTAAAATGTGAAAGGAACATGTGGAGGATAAATATTCATAAAACATATTAAAACTATCAACACTACCTCACCATATTAAAAACAAATCATCCACAAATCTATGGTAAAAAATAAAATTCCTTGCTAAACCATTATCTGTGGATAGAATAAAATTCTGTTCCCATATAAACATAACCATATTTGCATAACTGTTAGCAGCAAGGGGTGCCCATTGCTACTCCTCTCTTTCGGACATAAAGTTGTTTTTGAAATAAAAACATTATTTGACAAAACCATATGTAATAAGTCAAATAGTAGATTAATATACTTTTGAAGGTAATCAGCAAAATCTAACAAATATTTTTTCATGTAAGAAACTCCAGTGTCATTAGGTATTGCAGTGAATAGTGAATCTATATCTAAAGTTGCAAAAAAAAAAACAATCAGTAAAATTTACATTCTTAGACCAATCATGCAGTTACCTCAAAAATCATTTGCATCCTTAATGTTTACCTCAGTCTTTTCAAACCCTACTCTTATTTGGATTTCTAAAACCTTAGATGTGGGTTCAGTTATCCACCCTCTAGCAGATACTATAGGTCTAAGTGGAGGCTTAGTCATAAATTTATGCAGCTTAGGAAGCCAATAAATAAATGGAATGATGGGTTTGTTCACCATTAAATAATCAAATGTATCCTTATCTATTCTGTTTTGCTCAAAAATTTTCTTTATACTGTTTAAGACATTAGTTACAATGATATTACATTCATGCTTTGTAATTTTAGTATAGTCGGCACTATTTAACAACGAATTCATGGATTCTTTGTAGAAACTAGTGTCTAAAACAACTACCCCTTCACCTTTATCAGCCTTTTTATAACTATCTCTTCATTACTAATTAGTTCAGTAATGGAACTGTTTACTTCTAGTTAAATTAAAAAACTTCTCACCATTTTGATTATTGGATAACTTATTAATGTCTTTTTCCACAGCATGCTCAAAGACTTGAATTAAATTATCACTTTGTGGAATAAAAAGGCTAGACTTCTTACATTTGTTAGCACAGTTCATTACACTATTACCATGAATTTATGTGTGTGTGTGTGTGTGTGTGGGGGGGGGGGTTGTAGTGTATCTGAAAGTAAAAATTATCCATAATTTCTTTTGTGATTCTTCTTTGTCAGTTCACTATTACCTCTCTCCCTCCATGTTGCTATTATCTTGATTCTTATGTTGGAATTACAGGCATTATGGTGATTAGCTCTTTAACTTTCCTCACAGTCAAACATCTGAGATGTGCATAGAAGGTTACTATAGCTTTTCTAGGGACAGTGTGATATCTACTGTGATCATTACTTTTTACAAATTTACTCACAATCAGACATATGACGTTTACAGATGGCATTTATTTGGGGCATAGGGGTTAGAAGGCATGCTGTATTTATATATTTTGATAGCAACAAAGTGAAATATATGAATGTGACTATCTGTTCATTCACTTCTACCCAAATGCAACACCAGAGGAGTGCACAGAATGTGGCCATCTTTTTGTTGGGGGGTATAAGGAGGCTAGAAATGTTCCAAGATATGGTATATATATATATCTTTGCAAGCATATGTTTTCTGTTTATTGTTGTGTCTTTCGGCTTTTCCTGGTTAGGGGTCGCCACGGCGGAACTCCAGTCTGCTAATGATTGGCAGTAGATTTTTACCTACCGAATTGCCAGCTCTGACGCACAACCTTCAATGAAGGTACACCCATTCACGCATGTCTTCACACAGAAGACGCTTTAGCTGAGAATCAAACAGGACAGCGTCTTACTGTGAGGTGACAATGCTACCGCAACACCACCACCACAGTATATGTTTTCTGTTTATTAAGAAATACTATTTTGTGTTTTAATAGGTAGAAAATTTGAAGTGTAAAATGAAGTGTGAAAAAGTAGGAAAGATCTTTGTCTGAATGGTGTAGGGGGGCCAATGCCACTATGTTGCTAAAATGTATATTATGTATACAGTTTTTAATTTAAGTATAATTAATTGTTCAAGTGGGAAAGTAACAGTTGCAGCCTTTATTTTAATATGCAATACAAGCAAACAAAATTCATTATAATTGTGGGTTTATCTTTCTACTAGCTAGCAATTCACAAATGCATGTAACACTCAATGTGCTCTTGAATTACTGATATCAAGAGCAAATATACTGCAATATGAAATTTGGCCAATCTTTATTTATTCTGAGGTGCCCTTTCCGCCCACTGTTGTCAGTGGAATGCCTGTTCCTGTTTTCCTTGCCCTATAAGAGTTACCATACTCACAGAAAGGAAATAAATAAAACACATTGGGTGGCACGATGTCAGGGCACTTCTATGGGCTAGGTTTGTAAAGGCTCCAGGGCCATTAGCCTAGCACACGCCTATGAACCTATGAACATATATCCTGAGCTAATCAGCTACGTAATGCTTGAAGCAACAAAATTACACTACAAAGTTAGGAAAAGATAGGCCTGTTAAGTGCTTTTCTGACATCAGAAATGTGCTTGGCAGTTTTTTGGTAAGAAACTCTATGCACTGTTAGGCTTTATCTCTTGATGCCTGCCACCATGAAACAGCAGAAAATAGCTTTAATTTCTCTTAAATCCTTTGATCTAACACACTTTTAAAACAAAATTTTAAAACATGACAAAGCAAAGTGCTTAACTGCTTTTAAAGCCACTGGCCCCTCAGGGGGACACTTTACATTTTGATAATTGCCTGTAAGGCAGTGCTCAGTATGTTATGGCTTTCAAAGCAGTAAAGCTCTTCCTACATTTGTACTTTTTTCCTGTAACTACTAGAGTATAGAACTCCAGGCTCCATTCACTACAAATAATAATGATCATAATTCTTATTATGAGTTCTCAACATAGATGTCAAAACTCATGTCTCAAGATTTACTTTGCTTCCCTTTTGAGTTGAATTTGCTCACATTCATATTTTTTTCTATCAAACCTCACTACCAAAGTACTTTTGCAAAACAGAGTGTGTTTTTTTATATAGGTGATCATGTAAGTGGTGTTTGTTTTTTTAATGCCAAAACTTTTGCACGTGTCAAAAGTTTAAGTATTAGGACTTAGGAGTTTTTGTGTGATAATATGTGGGTTAAGGTACAGACAGGTAATGAGATTAAATCAGTGAGTGCGTTTGTGTGTGTGTGTGTGTGTGTGTGTGTGTGTGTGTGTGTGAGTGAGAGAGATCATATATGGGTTAGGGTTAGGCAAAGGATTATTTAAGGAAACAGAGTTGGTGTAGTGGATGTGAATAAGTTTTGTCATGTGATGTGTGACTGAGCCTGTCCTGTGTAGTGACAGTGTAACATAATTTTTTTTAAGGTAATGTACAATGTTAGGGTTAGGCTTAGAACCACCTTACTAAAACACTGGCAACCGTAACTCTATCCCTAATCCTAACCGTGCCAATATGTTTAGAATATATTTTTCTCGGACACTATCACTGTTTAGACACATTTTTCTGTGTGATGGTGTTTTGTTCTTTTCTCTATGATTGCAGGAGAAATGTGTTTTCTTTTTGTGATCTTTTTGTATTTTGGTGTATTGGATTAGTCACTAATGATTCAATGTGTTTTCATTTAGACCATTTAACCTTAATTGTATTTAAAAATCCATTGCAGTGAAATATCAACATTCAAAACACCTGTAACAAAAGACTTACAGTAAATAATCCCAAAAAGTAAAAAATCCTAACCCCCACACACAAACACACACACACACACACACACCTATAATCTGTCCCCTTAATTAGTACTTAACTCTGATCTGATAAAGGCTATGAGCTGTAGTTCTTGCAGTATTTGGTTTGATTACCTCGCCACTGTCTGGTCTTGAAAAAATCATTCAACCTGACACTGCTCCCATGACATATTTGAAAAGAGACTGTCTCCACTGGACATAGTTGGTTATCAAATGGGTATTATTATTACCATTATTAACCCCCTAAGCACTTACTTCCACCCTCCCAAACTGTAACTCCAACACATTTTCCTATATTAGAAACATTAACCGACTACAAAATCAATATATCTCAAACTCTCTATGTGGTTGCATATCTTATCTCAAAGTTCATTAAAAATGCATAACATTTTAACAACAGCAAGAATATTTTTCAGAAATTATAAGGAAATAACAGGGTTCACTACTCAACCCCTTCTCCCCTCTGTACTGAATGCTACAGCTTATATTAATCACATAGATCACTAGACTGACATGGAACAGTGTTTAGTTGCTTTCATTTGGAGTTGTCCTACAAAGCACTGCAAAGCCTCTAAACATCACAAGAAGCGCTGCAATTATAAATTTGTTAATAAATTGCTACTCCCTTTTCCAGTTTTCCTACAATGCACTTAGCAGTAAAATTTAATTGCCAAGCTCCTTAAATGCACCGAATGCAACCTGCCAAAAACATTGATAAGGGCAACCTTCCTAAAAATGGGGAGAAGTAAAGGTGTTGATACACACTTCTTTACATTTGACAAGCATGCAGTTTTGTCACTTACACTTGCAATGAATTACTGAGTTCCATTTACTCTGAATATAGCCAGCGTTTTAAACAGCCAATTCATTTAAACATCTTTCATATTTAAATAAGCACTTAAGGTGACGATTCATTGCAGGGAAACCTGCCTCTTGCACTTGAATGGAAATTCACTCGCCACTTCTCACAAGTATTGTTTAATTTTCTTTGTCACTTATGTTTTCCGACTGCCTTATTTTAAAAAAAGAATTAATTGATCAAGCTCTAACAAAGCCTAAGTATCGAAACAAGCCATGCAATAACTCATTTCAAAATTAATTTACCTTGACTCTCTTTACCACATACTGCAGAATTCTGTTATACTGCTGTGAACGTTCATTAGACTAATTTATCCTTGTAAAACAGTTCCAGCAATTTTAGTCAAAAATACAATATCATAAATAGTAAAATAAGTAGATTTTGTGCAGAGAGCCAGATTAAAATTGTGGAAATGTTGCAGGTGCAAATTTCTAGTGGCTGAGAGTATAAACACCCTCCTAATGTTGACCCTATGCCTGACATACAGAGTATTATGGGATCCTTTACAGTTTGAACACGTTTGCTTAGAATACCCCTGGTGACTTGTGCACTGAAGGACTTTCCATAAAAATTGATATCAACTATACCACAAAATATGTCAGCTACATGTCTGAATGACCCAGGCTTGTCTGGTGTAAATTCCTTTCTTATGTAATATCAGACTCCCTGTCAGTTGAATCTACCTACCAACTCCTACTTTCAGGAACGAGGTGACTACTTTCTGTTTACAAAATGGATTCCTGGGCATCGAGCTCCTTGTTGGACAATAAGAATCAAACTTTGAATGCAGTACTGCTCATAATTGTTAGGGAAACCAGACAGAAATATGCAGGTTACAGGAAATAAAAATGTAAGTTATTGACTAATGTCCATTTCAAGTAATGCAGTTTGGTTAACAGCTTCTATGTAAAGAAAGTGTAACAATGTATGTATATACTGTGCTTGGAGCACAAAAATAAAAACAGTTTTGCAAATTAATGACCATACCTCTCAAGTGTACCTCATTACAAGGAATGTACCTAATTTAGGGTCTTAAAAAGTTCACGTTCCTCAAAGTTCTTCAAAGTTCCACAATGAAATACTGTCACACATTCAGTGTCAGGAATTTTCTTTAAGTGAAATCCATTGTAAATAGAAATAAATCATATTAATTCATTAAAAGAGCTTCTTTATAAGTAAAACCAGTATATTTTAACCATACTATGACCTTCCTAGTTGAAGTTGTTAGTAAGCCATTAATATATGTTCCACATTTTGCCCATTTGTTCCACATTATGAGGGCTAGTGTTCTTCATTTTGGAGGTGGAAGGTTGAGAGCTATGTTAATGACAAGTGTCAAATGTCTTATCTTGGAGTTAAATGTTTCCTGATAGAAACAAGATTCTTTTCAGAGATGCTGTTGCTCCATGAAAAACTTAAGTAAGGTTAAGGCATTATTGATTGCTGGCAATGTAATGAAAAAGAAAATACAGGAGAATTACAGAGTATGACATAACAGTTTACAAGAGGTAATATTTCTGAAATAAAACATACTTCATAACTCTTCTATGAAAAGTTATCAATTATTTATAAATGCTGCATAGCAATGTAACATTAAGCAGATTGGAAAGGACTCATTGAAAAATCATTGGCGGGATGCCCACTAAATATAATGCCAGGGGAAAGACAAATGTAATTTAATTAGTTTTACTCTGCAGAAATAGCCAAAACTATAAGAAATATCATAGAAAAAAAATGTTATTCTAGCAAAACTGCATGAACTGAGCAGCAAAACAGTACTCTTATAAAATGTAACTGCAGAAACATTACAGGCATTCTGAATAACTGTATTAGAATGATTGTCAGATAGGAAATGAATGACAGACATGCAACCTCTGTTGACCTGTGTTTGCCATAAGGCTACATTATTTGGTGGCCTAGCTGGAGTGGTAAAAGCTGTGCGGTCGAAACTTTGTTCTTTATCCTAGCTGGTAGAGAATTAACTCTTTCTTTGGGAAGCTGAGCTGTACTTAAGACTTGTCTACTCTACCTAGCCATATGGGAAAATGCATTATGCATGGCAGACTGTGTGCCAATATAATTGTCATTGTTGTCCAGGTCATGACTGAAAAACGTCTGAGAAGCAGTATTTCAGTTGCATATCAAACAATTAATTAAATGTTTTTAAAATGCAACAACCCCCATTTCACTGCACCACTTAAGGAGGAAGAGACAGTTATATCTGAATAAAATACCATTGTGTTGGGTAATAGTAACCAGATCACCTTAATAATGCATATAGCAGAAAAGTGAGTTGTTGCAGCTCGCTACAATGATGGAATTGTGTTTGCATGTATGTATGTGTGTGTGATAGCTACAATGATGGAATTGTGTTTGTGTGTATGTATGTGTGTGTGCTAAATTAACCTTATGAAACACTGAACACAGGTCCAAGCAAACGTTTTTAAATGTGTACTGGGCAATACAGACAGTTCTGTTTTAACTCATTTAATCACTACTTGTAGAGTTGGTTTATAACTGCAGAAATGAGTTATGCCCAATAGTCCTGTTATTCCTCCTTTCTCAGCATCTACTTTACATACACACACACATCTATCTGTCTATTTATCCAGCACCTGTATATCTATCTATCACAATTTGCTTGACATTTGAATCATTTGAAATTGTAGTTTTCTATGTTGAATTTTAAACTTGTTGCATTATTAACTTCGTAAAGTAATGCCAACGTGTGTTAAGATGTTCTTCATAATTTTATTTTATATGTGTTTAAGCAAGAAAGAGATATCATTTTCTTATACTTTGAGGACATTCCAAACTGAGTTAAAAAAATTGCTGCTGTAAAGGCACATGACCCTATAAACCTGAGAAAAGGTTTTAATGTAGAATAGGAGTTCTAGGTCTACCTTCTTGATTAAAGGCCATCTAAGTTATGGAGTGGCATATGCTATGGTACCACTTCTGTGACAACCAAGTGATCAGACTAATAGCACTTCAATACTGCAATTGCTCCATTTACAGTTTCTCCTTTTACTCGTCAGTGACTTCTGAGATGATTACAGGAAAGTGAGACCTTGCAATCTGGAGGGAAAAAATCACTTTGCTTTTGATTCACTTTTCTACCATTCTTCCTTCCTGTCTGTCTAAGAGGAAAATATATTTACAAGACTGAATTTTGTAAGCTCTGGGCTTGTGTTCTCTTTGGAGTGGCATATAGACTATGGTCTAACTTTTGCAAACTAAGGCTTAAAGGCTTATCTTAAGCTCAGAAAGTCATGCATTCATGAGAGTATTCATTTTAATAATGTGTGTGTACTCGGTTTTGTATATGCTCCATCCACATATTGCTATAAGAAAAATCAATGATCAAAAGTAGGTATTTCTGTTGTAGTATACTGGCTGTTTAAATCAACTAATATTACTCTACAGTGTATTAGATTTTTTTTTTAAAGTTACATATATTCAAAGTAACATGGTAACTAACTTTGCATATATACTAAAATAACCATGGTATGAGCAACAGTGAGGCAAAGGGGGAGTAGCTGCCCTGAGTGCAAGTGTTTAGGGATCATGATAACCACTGTAGAGGAGGTGCCATACATACCCTACAAACAAATAATGCAATTGTTTAAAGAGCTGGAATTGTGATTGTAGCTGCTTAAATGACAGTTGTTGCAGTGACAATCAGCATCCTTTCCAAAGTGCCAGTTGCACCCCATAACATATTGTACCCAAAGTGTCTGGCTTTTGTAAGGATGCATGATTGGTAGGTTACTGATCTGTCACTGACTTGCAAGTCTGCAAGTAGTGTAATTTCTAGTACTGGGAAGTAGCACTCGATAATTTCCATTCAAGGAACAACTGGCAAGTTTTACACAGTGCTGATTGCACCCATGATATGTGTGTGTGTGTGTGCGTGTGTGTGTGTGTGTGTGTGTGTGTGTGTGTGTGTGTGTGTGTCTGTCTGTGTGTCTGTGTAGCAAAGAACTGTTATGAAGATATAGATATATATATACATATCTATAGGAACTCTTTGCTAATAAAGAACTCCTGTTTTGTTGTTATCTGGCACTGGAAGGCATTTTCTGATAAGGGAGTGCCAAATGGTCAAGATACAGCTCTGAGAGGATATATGTAAACTCTGCTAGTGCACATAATGTGAAGCTCATAATGAAAAATCACCAAAGTGGGAAAGAAACCATCTTGAAATGAAAGGAGGAGTGATACCTAGTGTATGTACTCAGTGTATCTTCACTGTATATATAACCCTTAAAACCATAGGAATGGATCTAGTGCTTAGCTGTAGACTAAGGTGGTACTCAGACTAAAACCTGTTAGTATCATGCACCTGGACAAAACATTTTATAATGTATTTTGCACTTTTAAACTGTATTTTTGCTATATTACTGATTTTTTAAAACTGTTCTTGCTGATTTGTTGCACGTTTTGTCTGCTGTAGTATAGATTAGATTCAGACCTGCTGAATCTGGTTTTGATTGTCATATTGTGCACTAAACCAGGCTATCTTTTATGAAGTGTGCTCCCCTGTACCCTTGTGGCAGAAGACTGTAGTTAGAACTCATCTGATTGAAGGTTGCTGGCTCATGGCTCAGTTTTGAGCTTTTTTATTGAGTTACATTGTTTAATTCAGCTTGCTCACTGCAGCTACATAAGCCTTGCATTTGCTCGGGTTTATGCTTGTTTTAACACAGCTCCACAGAATTAGCTGACCAGCCACTGCTTTGCTGTACTCATCTGTTTACATGTAGCGCACCTCCATGCACCATCATGTACTACTGTACATTGGGGGTAACCATTGGTGGTTACAGATGCAAAAACTTCTGTAGATACATTTTCCTTTAGTAGCTGCCCATGATCCAGCCAAGAAGTCCTTAAATTGCACTTAGCTGCTCAGTGAGCAACTCAGCTGTGATTTTGACCTTTAAACATTCCCAAAACCATCAAATCTACAATTGTCTAATACCATTTAGAAAACACCCAGTAGAATAGACTCTTTATAGAGCACCATATTAGTGTAGACCCCATTTGAAGCACCCAGTTATACCACACCCTTCCATTTTCCATTCCACTGGGAAAACAGGATTTAACCTAACATTATGGATGGTCAGTTTCCTTCCATTTCTCCTACCAGTCTAACTGATGTGGGTATCCTGAGGCAGTGTAGCAACTGTCTCATATACACTGACTACCCTCTATTCCTAAATCACCCAAGTACAATTTGTGAGAGATGCATCTACACTAAGAATCTGGATTCCTTGCACTCTCATGCAAAGTAGAGTAACACTAAACAGGTTGTCAGCTCACATATTATGCCTCCTATGCAAACTATGTATTAAACGCATAAACCACCATATGCGGAGGTACTCACCAGAAACCTACCTAAACACCAGAGACCTTCAAACACAAATATGCTACACCTAATACAGCACTTACACCACTCAGTACAGAAAAAAACACAAGGACCAGTGTTTCTCCAAGGCCAAGCACATCTAAATCAAATGTTGTAGTCATAGGTGACTCCATTTGACCAAGATACAGCTCTGAGAGCATATCTTTGAAAACATCACTAGAGCTATAGATAAAGACAAATCTGTGCATACAGCCTACATTGAAAGGTGGACAAGGAGAAGGTTACAGTCAGTGTCTATCAGGTGCCAGGATCCGTCACATCACACATGCACTCAGGTCTCTCAAAAACAAGTACCATTATGACTCCATCATAGTTCATATTGGTGTGAATGACTTGAGACATACCTCACTGGACTATATGAAGAAAGACGTGATTGAGCTGTATGAATATGGGTTTCAAGCAGGTATGTCCCTAGCCTTGAGCAGCGTTCTCCCCTCTCCTAGGATGATACCACAGTATAAACAAAAAATGATTTACTTCTACAATTGGCTTAGTTTCTGGTGTCATTCTAAGGGGATCCAGTTCCTGTCAGCCCGGGAAGACATGGTTTATAGACCATGCTGCTTTGCCAGAGATGGTCTTAACCTGTCACCTCTGGGCTTCTGGTTACTGGCTAAGGCTTTTTCCTCCCCCATAGTGCCATTTTAGGCAAGGTCTCAAGAACAACATTTCAGATGTGAAAATATCACCCATAAATAAATTAAAGGTTATCCTGCTAAATGTTAGGAGTTCAAATCATAATCTGCACTCTCTGGAAGCACTCCTCTCTGTGGAGGATGTTGGTATCTGTGCAGTCACAGAAACTTGGTTGAGGGATGCAGAGAGTACCCCAGCCTTGCAGGGCTACAATGCACTCTGCACTTTCAGACTTCAAAATGAATGTGTGAGAACAAAAGGAGGAGGGGTATCTATCTTTATCAAAGATAAATACACCTCTAGACTGGTTAGATAGGAAAACTAAATGGAGTACTCCAAGTTCAACTAACTGTGGGTAAGAACCCCCCCCCCCCTTCAACTCTTTGTTAGCTGTAGGCCCCCTACAATGAACCAAGATACTCATGTTGTTTATTTGGACCTAATTGATTCAATCAAATTACAACCAAACACTCTAGTCATGGGTGATTTTTAATTATTCCTCCATTAACTGAGAAACTTATATGAGTACCAGTATGCTCACACAAAGGTTCCTGGACTTTGCAACCCAACAAGAGAATCAAAGATTGTTTACCTGGCCTTCACCAACATGGACGATCACTGCACCACCACCATTATAGGACCCTCACTGTTTAAATCTGATCACAAATCAGTCACATTTGAAGTAGCTATAAAACGTGCATCCCTCTTAGGTGAAATCATGCCTAAAAATTTCACCAAAGCTAATTATACCCCCCACAGGGAAGGCATAAATAATTTCCAAGCTCCTGTTCCCACAGATGGCATTGACAACTATACTAAGGTATACACAAAAGCCCTATACAAATTATTATACAAATGTATTGATACAGCTGTACCTTATAGGATCAAAACAAGATCCTTAAGAAAAAAAATAAACCTCCCTGGTGGACATCTAGCATTAATAAGTTATACAACAAGAGGAAGAAGTTGCTGTCTAAGAATAAAAAAGAGAGGTCCCATCACTGGAAGAACACCTTCCTTTGCTTGAACAAATAAATAAGACAACTTGTAAAATCCTCTAAGGGCAACTTTGAAAAAAAAAATTAGCAACCATAGCTAAGGATAACCATAAGGCATTCTTCAGCTATACTCGTACCATAAAAGGTAGGACCCAGACTTGTGCTGGATTAGTTGTGGATGGCATCACACACACTGATCCAGCAAAAATAAGTAAACTATTAGCTGGTAGGTTTGGCAAAAATTTCACCCCCCCCCCCCGTCCCTTCAAAACATTCCACAAAGCATTTCCTCTATATCTCACCATCCTTGCATCTCCAAAGAGCAAGTCATTAATGCTCTCTCTCCAAGGCCAAAACACAACCTTTATGGGACCAGATGGCATCGCAGGTTGTGTTTTGAATAATAGAACACATGACTTAGCAGCTTCATTAGGTACTCTCTTCAACCACAGCGTGAGTACTGTTTTTTTCCCTGCTAAATAGAAAACAACAGCCGTCATCCCCCCTTCATAAAGCGGGTACAGCAACAGACCCTCAAAACCACAGACACATAAGCTTAACCACCCTTATCTGTAAGGCCATTGAACGAATCCTCATGGACCTTATTAATAATAATATGTGTGATCTCCAAACCCTTGATCCGACACAGTTTGGTTTTGTCTGAGGCAGGTCATGCCTGTTAAACCTAGTTGACTTCTTTGAAAACATCACTAGATCCATAGATAAAGACAAATCTGTGCATACAGCGTATGTTGACTTCGTCAAGGCCTGTGACACAATCCCACATTCAGGCATCATTGATAAACTCCCTCAGTTGAATATCAACCCTTATGTCATCAGGTGGGTTGCTAAGTGGCTCACCAGCAGATCACACTCAGTCAAAGTTAGGGATTTTACCTCAGCCAGCAGACCTGTCACCAGTGGGGTTCCACAGGGGTCATTGCTGGGCCCCCTATTGTTTGGAATATACTTCTCAAAAGTTCAGGCCAAAACAGAGGGTTTGTGGTTGATGAAGTTTGCTGATGACTGCAAATTAGGTGTAATCACTGAATCCCCAAACAATGTCAGTATACTTCAAGAGGGACGTACACAAACCAGTGATTGGTGCCAAAGCCATGGACTCAAACTCAATGCAAAAAATGCATTATCATCACCCTCAGTAAAAACTGTATCCCTGCAGGCTATCATATAAATAATAATACCCTAAGTAACAACTCTGTAGTGAGAGACTTGGGAACGCCAGTTGATTGTTGCCTAAGCTCTCACCACCATGTGTACAGTGGTAAAGAAGTCATTCTATGTCACACTCCTCATTAGCAAAGGCATTGTCTAAAGAGCAAAAGAGGTCATAACACCCCTGTACTTGTCCCTCATCAGGCCGGTAGTTGAGTATAATACTCCTTTTGGTATGTACCTTACCAGGCACCTGCAGCAACGTGAGAGACCTCAGAGATTTCAAGCAAGAAAATTCTGGGTCTCCAGCACATGCTATACATTGACAGACTGAAGTCACTGTCACTCTACCCAGTAGCATACAGACTACTTAGAGGAGACTTGTACCTAGCCTACAGAGCAATTTTGGAGCCAGACCTAATGGAAATGCTGCGCATCCACAACTCAAATGGTACAAGGTTCACCCGCTCCAGGGACCTTAACCTGGCCTGTGACATAAGTAGGACCTGCTGGAGTGACAGATATGTCATTCAGAGGTTGCCACTCCTCTGGAATCGGATACCAGTTCACATCAAACAAAGCCCCTGCATGACCTGTTTAAGCGTAGCCTGGATTTCTGGATGGGGAACCATAAATTCTTCCTGGGAATTTCACCTGTGACCCATCTAGATACGGGTAGTCATTGCTAACTAAGATATGCAGTTTATGCAAGATCCTTTATATTGGCGTTATCTAGTGTTATATTGAGTACACATGGCTGGGCTTATAAAGACATTTGGTTCAATAGCCCAGTAACCACCTATGATCCTATGAATCCATGAAATGCGAGTTATTTGCCAAACTGCAATTTACAGAATTCAGCTGTGAGTTATTGAACCAGCTATGTTGTGTGAAATGTCTGAAGGCAGAAGCTGTACTTTTCCATTTTGTTGCTGTAAATAATGAACTTTCACACCTCACAGGTTGTCACTTTAACTTGCTTTAAACATTAGTCAAGTTCCCTGTTTTGTCATCTTGCCACACTGAAGGAGAATCGGTTCAAAATTAGGTAGTGTTTGTAAGGCAAATTACATGGATTTCATTTGCATGTTGCAGTTTGCAGTGCATTTTTTTGAGTTAAATGTCCTCACCATAATAAGTATCGGTAGACTCCAAAATAACTTTGGAGCAACAGCACAAATTTATGATTTAATACATGTTTTAAACTTATGGTTATAAAAAAAAGGAAACAGTAAAATGATTGACATTCTGAGCAGCTGTTAAATTCAAAAAACACTGCCAAGTAATTAACATGAATGGACTTTTTTGAGTGACCTTTAGGATATGTATACATTGGTTGTGCTAACTGAAAAGTTACTAGGTAATTAAGCATTGCTGAAGGCTGAAAAGTCTAAACCTGCAATTAAGACTGTGCATATGCCTAGCCGAGCACATGCAGCAACTGGAGAGACATAGAGGTTCCTGACAGGGAAAATCCAGGGTCTCAAACCCCTATCCTATACAGATAGGCTAAAAGCCCTGTCCCTTAACTCAGTCCCATATGGACTGTTCAGAGGTGACCTGTGTCTGGCATACAAGGCCATCTCAGACCCAGCCTTGATGGAGTTTCTGCATATCTGTAAGTCAAACTCCACTCACTCAACCTGCATGCAAGGCCTCAACCTGGTCTGTGACATTAATAGAACTTACTGGTGGGATAGATTTGTGTCACAAAGACTCCCCCATCTGTGGAATAGACTCCCTCTCAATGTCAAGCAGAGTACCTCTCTAGCCTTCTTTAAGAGGAACCTGGATGACTGGAAGGGAAACAGAAAATACACCCCTGGGATCCTACCTCTGTCCCTGCTGGACAGGGGAAACAGGTGATGACTTTGTGGGAACATAGGCAAAATTCTTGTCTTGGCTTATAAGGGCTGCTGGGCCAAATAGCCTAGTATCACCCTATGAATGTATGAACTTATAAAAATTGTCAGCAAGTGAAACAGTGTGTTTTAGACACAGGAAGAAGGGACACACTGCAAAATATTATGAAACTAATAATGAGAATGTCATGTCTATCACAAATGTGATTTCTAACCAACACACTGATGATGAAAGTGAGGCTACGGAATTTGCTAGAGTAATGACATTGATGATGTCATCAGCAGAGTGGATCTCAAATCAGTGGATTTACTGTAATACATTATCTGATAGGAAAGAACTAAAAAGAGTATTAGATTAAGGAGCTATGGTTGTTCTTCATTCGGCTTTTCCAGGTTAAGGGTCGCCACAGCGGAACTCCGGTCCGCTAATGATTGGCAATAGATTTTTACGGTGCCGAGGTGCCAGCTCGATGCCCAACCTTCAATGAAGGCACAACCATCCACGCATGTCTTTCGAATGCCACTCGACCACGGGGAGGACGTGCAGACTCCACACAGAAGGCACTCCAGCCGAGAATCGAACAGGAGACCCTCTTGCTGTGAGGCGACAATGCTACCACTGCACCACCATGGAAACTATTAAGGAGCTATGGTTACACTAATTAAATGATTTCATATGTACAAAAACAGAAAACAGGTGATGAGATAAAGTTGGAAATAATATGTATGCATGGAGATAGAAAGAATATTTTATAAATTATGTGAAAATTCTTGCATGTTTGGGTAAAGATCCCATTCTATGGATTTACACCATAATTTAAGACATGTTATAATAGAACAAAGCTTCCCCCAGTTCAAGATGCTGTAGAAATTGTGGTTGGAATGAGAACAGTTAGAAACTCTATGGCTGGAATATACTCTTGGCTTAAATGGGGGTGCAAGCAACCTGCCACACTGTTAGAAATATACAGTCTTGAACACATCCATTATAAGAAGAGGAATAACAAAAACATGGCACAATGAGTACATATGTATCAGGACAAAATAGAAGGGATAGCTGTAAAAACTTTATGTGGGACTAGTTTCTGCCTTTAGTTAGAAGAGATAGAAAAAACTTGTGTGGATTCAAAGCCTGCTACTAAATGCAGCACCTCCATTAATTAATTTAGTCAAATTATCTAGTATAGAGCTGGAGAAAAGTCACCGACAGTGGACGATGCGGAATATCTGTTTACCTGTGGCTGGCTGGATGTGCAAAATTGGAGTGCTTCTAAGACCATCTGGATTACTAAGGTGATTTTTTTTTTGCTTGTGCTCTGTTTCAGTGATATTTTATATTCCTGTGCTACATTTATTTATTTGTTGACTTTATCACTGCTTTGACTTGTCAAGTAATCTCATCTGCTTAATAATGCACTTCCTTATTCTGTTCTGATTCTGTCTCCATTGTTTTTCCCACATACCCGCACAACTGTTATTGTGTTCTTAAAACTTGGTTTTTGAGTTGCCCGCCTCTGCTATAAATTTGATATTGGACACTCCTCCCAGTCCCATCGCATTAGTTCATTCTTCTGAGTACAGTGAGATCACCCCCTTATTTTCATAACCTTGAATTATCTTCAGTTCCCCCCTTTCTACTTAAAAAACACATACCAAAAAAAAAACATTTTGCAGCTGCTTTTACTGTATTTGTCTCTTCCTACATTATTACTTTATTTTTGCCTTTGTTGCTTGTTTTTAAAGTGTTCAATTGCATTTATTTTGGTGCATTTACTACTTTGTGTTAGTTGTCTGATTAAATTGTAATTGATACTCTAAGTCTCTCAGTTTTGGTTAAAGGACTTGGGCTTCAGGCCATTTATTTTACATTAAGAAGGTTTATGGTCTCTAGTGTTGTGGGAGGAGAGGCTGGCCTCTGCCCTTCTGAGCTGGGAATTTCTGGGTGAAGGATTATTCTGCTTGCTGTTCTAAGTGTCTTTGATCCAATTTAAGCACTTTGGTTCCAAAAAGTTATTTGACATTAGAAGAATTTGTGCTCTAAACTCTTGTGGCAGGAGAGGATAGCCTACACTCTTCTAAACTGGGAATTGCTAGTTGAAGGCTCATTGTGTTTGTTATTCTGCAAGTGCCTTAGCTCAGGTTTAAGCACTTGATCTTCCAAACCAGTTATTTTACATTGTAAGGGTTGGGATCTAGACTCTTGTGGTGGGAGAGTGTGGCCTGCACCCTTTTGAGCTGGGAATTGCTGGTGAAGGCCTATTGTGCCAGTTATTCTAAGTGTCTTTATTCTGGTTTAAGCACTTGGGTTCCAAACCAGTTACATTACATTGGGAGGATTTGTGGTCTAATCTCTTACAAAAGGGAATGATAGACTACACCCTTCTAAATTGGAAATTGCTGGTTGAAGGCTTATTGTGTTTGTCTTCTGAAGTGTCTTAGTTCTGGCTTAAGCACCTAGGCTCTAAAACCAGTTGTTTTACGTTAGGAAGGTTTGTGGTCTAGACTCGTGTAATGGGAGAGTGTGGATTACAGTCTTCTAAGCTGGGAAGTACAGGTGAACTTCTGCTTTATTTAAATTGTTTTTTGCTGTTGTAACTGTGATTTTATGCACTTTGAATTTCTAGTACTTCTGCATTTTATAGCATAGGCTAGATTTAGACTTGCTGATTCTAGGCTGTTTGGTATCACTTGAGCACTTAAACCAGCTCTTCACTGAGATACTGAATGATCTGAGGCATCCATTGCTATAAGTGCCTGCTTTTGCTCTTATATTACATGGTTGATTTGTATTTGCATTCTTGAATTGTCTGAACTGTTTTTTTTCCACATTTTACTGTATACTGTACTAGTTCAGCTGTAGCACAGCAAAGTTTCAGGTGTGATGTGTATGCATCTGTTTTGTAACTTCTGAGCATCAAATTCAAGCCATCCTTGTAGGTGAAGGCCCATCAGCACCCTTGTGGCAGGAGAGTGCTGTCTGGGTCCCATCTTATTGAGAGTGATTGGAGTATTGCTCAGCAAGAGCATTTTTTATTGGCTAGTTTGAGTAAAAAGGGTTATCTCTTATTTGCGTTTGCAGCACCATCATGCACTGTTGCATAGTGGTGTTCACCATTGATAGTTTAGACACAAACATATTGCTTGCTAAATTTTCCCTTAGCACCTAGCTTGTGGTCCTCCAGAGGTTTTTCAAGGCCCTGCTCTACTATTACGTGGAACACTAATCCTAGCCTTAGATGTACCAATACACCTCTCACTCACTACCCATTCCTAAGTATGACCTCTTTTCCTGAACATATCAATTTATCTAACACTATGGACAGACAATTTCCCAGTGTCTCCCCAGGCAGATTGTTAGACATGGGAATCCTGAGGTAGTGTAGCAATTGTCTCATGTTCACTGACACTCCTCTACTCCTAGTCCACACAAGCTCAAAATGTGAGAGATAGAACTATACTAAGAACCTTGAATCCATGCTCTCTCACATACCAGTTTGTACATATGGCAATGAGTGGGTTATCAGTATGCACACCTCAACTACTACTCCGGCCCAACCCACATAACATATACCTACATATGTGCAGGTCCTCACCAGAAACATACCTAAACACCACAGACCTCTCAAACACAAACACAAGCAAACTACACATAATACTTCTCTCCAGAATCAAATACACATAATAGCTCATGTACCAGTATTTCACCTCTCAAGCCTTTAAGGCAAACCATAAACCAAACATATTATTCATAGGTGATTCCATCATGAGACATACAGATGTCCCACTCACCAGGCTGGATAAAGAAAAGGTCATGGTCAGCTGTCTGTCTGGTGCCAGGATACACCACATCACACATGCACTTAAGTCTCTCAACAGCAGGCACTGTTATGTTTCCGTTATAGTCCATGTTGGTGTGAACGACTGGAGACGTACCTCTCTGGACTATATGAAGAGAGACATGACTGACCTCTCAGACTGTGTTTCTCAGGCAGGTATGTCTCTACCCTTAAGCAGCATTTTACTTTCACCTAGGGTGATGCTTCAATACAAACAGAAAATGATTGACTTCAATAATTGGCTTAGTTTCTGGTGTCAGTCTAAGGGGATCCAGTATCTGTCAGCCTAGGACAACATGATTGATAGACCTCACTGCTTTGCCAGAAATGGTCTTCATCTGTCACCCCTTGGATTTTGACTACTGGATAAGGCTCTTGCCACCCCCATAGTGCCTTTTTTAGGCAGTGTCCTCATGGATAAAATTCCCAATGTAAAAACTCCATATAAAAATAACCACAAGGAGTCTTAACATGAAACTGCATTCACTGGAAACGGTCCTCACCTTGGAAGATGCAGACACTTGTGCAGTCACAGAGACCTGGTTCAAGGCTGGAAAGAGCACCTCATCCATACTGGGTTACACCTCCTTCCGCACGTTCAGACTACAAACTGAAGGCATGAAACTAAAGGAGGCAGTTTATCAGTTTTCATTAAAGATAAATACAGCTCCAGATTGGTCAAACAGCACAATTCCCTGTAGTTACTTTGGGTGCAATTAACTGTTGGTAGGACACCTATTCAAGTCATTACCAGTTACAGGACCCCTTCATGAATCAGTACACCCACTCTGCCTGTTTGTATTTACTTGAGTCTATCAAGATACATCTGAGCACCATGGTTTTGGGTGAATTTAACTACCCATCCATTAACTGGGCAAATTACACATGCTCAAACTCACTCGCCCAAAGGTTTCTTGACTTTGTTAACTCCAGTGCCCTGGACCAGCTGGTTGACACCCCCACAAGGAGTGCCCGCATCCTGGATCTGGTGCTTATCAATATGGGGGACCACTGTAGTACCCCAACTGTGAGATCTTCCCTGGTGAGATCTGACAACAAATCAGTCTCATTTGAAATAACTATCACACCTGACCCCCGTCAGCAGCAACCAAACAATAAACCTCCAAAGCAAATTATAACTTCTTACGGGATGATATAAATAGCTTCTCTGCACCTCCCCGCTCAGATGGAACTGGCAAATTGCAGAGTTCTACAACAATGCCTTATACAAACACCTTTATAACTGCAGAGCGTATAAAATATTAACCAGGACAAAGTATCCTCTCAAAAACAAATAAGTCCAAAAAACATATAGAGAGGATACACCACGACAATTGAAGCCAACCAAGTCAACAGCAAATGTATTCCAACTGAAAAAGTATTCCAAGGACAAAGTTTATTGAAACAAAAAGAAAAACAGTGAGCGCTTTCACGTCACCTGGACGCTTCATCAGACTTAATTATATTTCTACATCAAACATCTCATATAGTATTAAAAAAACTCCTATTGGGTGGCTACTATAGAAATTCAAATAGTAAAAAGCTTAGCCATTGGTGCACATATAAGGAAAGGAGGGAAATATAGGGAAAGGAAGGAAATTTAAGGAAAGGAGGGAAAATTCAAGGAAAGGAGAGAAAATTTAAACACTTCATAATCAGTAACAATTTAAAATACATAATAATATCAAAATTTATATATATATAAAAATCTATATGAAAAATATCTATAAAAAAATCTAATCATACATACAATTCCATCAACGTTTAAAAGGTTTATCTATTAAAAATGGTCTTAAGGAAACTTTATCATTGAGACCATGACCCCTCTCTGCTGCTAACTTAATAATCCACTTTACTTCTTTCTTTTCTGTATTATTTCGCATGCATCCTAGTCTTTCTGTCCTATAAATATGTTCTAGTACTATGAATTGAAAAACATGTGTACTATTTCTCTGAAGAACATGGTTAGCTAAAGCATTCAGTTCGTTCTCCTTATTAATAGCATAGACATGTTCTCTAATACGTTCTCGCAATGTTCTAGTGGTCATACCTACATAAAAACGTAGGCATTTCTTACATTGACCTAGGTAAACCACATTCCTACTCTTACAATCCGCATATTTATTGAATTCATATTTCTTCCCTGTATCTGGATGTATAAATTCATTAGAGCTTTTAATATAGCTACATTGGTTACATGTACGGCAAGCATGGGTGCCTTTCCTTTGGGAGTATATACCATCCTGTCTCCTATTATCATAACAAAACAGTCTCTTTAAGGACTGTGTATTCTTGTAACTAAAAGATGGTTTGTCTCCTACTATTTCCTTAATGATATCATCAAGTTGTAGAATGTTCCAATGCTTCTTAATAGTATTAACTACAGAGGTATTATTGTTGGCATAAGGTATAACTATCCTTTTTTTATTATTATTAATAACATGACTATGTGTATTCCTTGGTAGAGACATAGTCCTATGTAAATATGGTCTATCCTTTCCTTCTCGGTCTATCTTCTGTAAATTAATAAGTTCTTTTTTAAGATAGCCTCTGTCTATAAATTCAGCTTCTATATTCTCAATAGCTCCTACAAACACAGAGTCTTCACTGGTAATTCTGGAAAAACGCACAGCTTGATTTTTAACAATATTTTTATATATATGAGGAGGATGCATACTATCTCTATGGAGTATAGCATTCCTTCTACAAGATTTACGAAAAACCTCTGTAGTAAGTGTCCCATTCACTTTCTTAAGTAGAACATCTAAAAACTCAATTTTTACTTGTGACATAGTACTGGTCAACTCTAAAAATGTAGTAGTACCATTAACATATTTAATGAACTCATTAAGGGTAGTTAAATCCCCTCTCCAAACCAAAAAAACATCATCCACAAACCTACTATAACATCCAATATACTGAGAATAGACAGAATGTTCTAAAATATAAGTAGACTCCCAATAAACTAAAACTAAGTTAGCATAGGAGTTGGCACAAGATGTGCCCATTGCTACACCCTTAACCTGAAGGTAATAATTACTTTGTGATGTAAAAACATTGTTCGACAGCACCAAATCTAACAGCATAGTGATCATAATGACTTTGTTGTTAGGCATATCATTGTGTAATAAAAATAGCCTCAAATATTCTGTTCCCACATCATTAGGTATACTTGTGAATAAAGCTGTAACATCCAGTGTAACTAAATAGTCAGATTCATTAATTTCATTATTCATACTATAATTCGCTAGAGTTTCCAAATAATGTTGAGTATCACGAAGAATAGAGGTAGTTCTGTCCACTATTGGCCTAAGATGTTTCTCTATGAATATTGAAATACTCTCCATCAGCCAGCCCCTGCCTGATACAATGGGTCTAAGTGGTGGACAACTCATGTCCTTATGTATTTTTGGAAGACCTCTAAACACTGGAATAAGAGGTTTCTCAACTAAAAAATAATAATATAGAGTCTCATCTATTATACCACACATAAGCATATCATATAAGTCAGAATGCATTACTTTAATAAGTTTTTCTAAACCTGTGGAATCAAGTAAAATATAAGTACTATTGTCCATAAGTAGCTCTGTAATCTTTATATCATAATAAGTTTTATCTAGAACTACAGTTGTTCCTCCTTAATCTGCAGGTCTGATAACTATATCTGTATTCTTCCTTAAATTATCTAGTGCTATTTTTTCTTGTTTTGTTAAATTAAAAAATTCAGGTCTGGTATATGTGTTTTCAAATTGTAGCAAAAAATCATTCATGCAAGCTTTCTCGAAACTTTCTAATAATGGATGTAAAGATGGTACATAGACAGAAGGTTTCTTAAAACGAACATTATTATCAACATTGTTGCCATTATTAAACTGTAGTGCTAAAGCAACATTTCTAGTGAATTGTTTCATGTCAACAATGAGTTCAGTTACATCCACATTCTGGGAAGGAATAAAAGAGAGACCTCTGTTTAAAACTGAAAACTCATGTTCTGTCAGTCTGTAGTCAGAAATGTTCACAACTAAGTTCGTTGTACAGGTCTCAACGACTTGGGTTGAAACTCTAACTGACCTTCCGAAGTTTTCAGTTTCCTTCCCTGATGCTGAGGACTC
Organism: Protopterus annectens; assembly: GCF_019279795.1. NCBI lineage: Eukaryota > Metazoa > Chordata > Ceratodontiformes > Protopteridae > Protopterus > Protopterus annectens. The sequence goes on along the minus strand of NC_056749.1, from coordinate 454,730,857 downwards.
CAAACTGGTTTGTTCACCTCCCGAAAAGGTAAAGGAAAATGGAGGTTGTTGGTATCGAATCCTGCATCACTACGATTAGTTCCAGCAGGTAATGCAGTTTTCCTACGCACAACTTGTTCTACTGTGGCCAAACTGTCATTAGAGGAAATATCCATGGTTGGAGAAGGATGCACGCATGGCAATTGCTTAGTGTCTCTTGTTCCTGGCACGTTAGAGATGACTGGACTGGAAGTAGAGGGAGCCAAAGAAGGTAAACACTCTGTCTGGTGATTGCTGGTTGTAGCTGTAGTAACATCAATGAATGGTCGACTGGATTCCCTCGGCCATTGAAAAACATTCCCGCTTGAAAAATCTGAACAATCTCGTTCAAGTTTTTTCTTTTTCAATAGTAGTAATCTACTGTCCAAAGCTGTCAATGTGGTACTTACATCGGAACGAAAATTGTTAAGTTGCATATCAGTCAAAGAAGATAACAGTTGTTTCTCTAACATAAATGCTTCTTGAAACAAAGCTTGTTCATTCTGTTGATATTGTTCAACTAGAAGCCTCATATATCCATAGCTAGTTTCTAGGTTTAGCTGCTGCCACTTAACCAATAAATCTGGATAAGTAGAGCCAAATGTATGCATTTTTAGAACGCGAAGCCCTCTAGGTACTATCTTAAATTATAGACAGGCTTCCATGTGTCTTTTTTGCCATTGAACATTCTTTATTTTAGTTAAAATGTCTTCTAATTTACGCATTGCCTGTAAGGTCTCTATATGTATAGCAGAATCCTTCTTGTTAGAAAATGTCTGAGTTAATTCTGCATATGAGAAACTTAACAAGGGATTTTCTTCTGAATGCAACAACTGTTTAAAATAAAGTTTCTTTAGTGGTTCCATTGTTTTGGTAGTATTAACATCAATGGTCACTTCTGTCATGTTCCTGTTGTATTAAAAAATATATATAGTATCTGTAGAGTGTATAAAATACTAACCAGGACAAAGTATCCTCTCAAAAACAAATAAGTCCAAAAAACATATAGAGAGGATACACCACGACAATCGAAGCCAACCAAGTCAACAGCAAATGTATTCCAACTGCAAAAGTATTCCAAGGACGAAGTTTATTGAAACAAAAAGAAAAACAGTGAGTGCTTTCACGTCACGTGGATGCTTCATCAGACTTAATTATATTTCTACATCAAACATCTTATATAGTATTAAAAAAACTCCTATTGGGTGGCTACTATAGAAATTCAAATAGTAAAAAGCTTAGCCATTGGTGCACATATAAGGAAAGGAGGGAAATATAGGGAAAGGAAGGAAAATTTAAGGAAAGGAGGGAAAATTCAAGGAAAGGAGAGAAAAATTAACACTTCATAATCAGTAACTATTTAAAATACATAATAATATCAAACTTTATATATATATAAATATATATGAAAAATATCTATAAAAAATCTAATCATACATACAATTCCATCAACTTTTAAAAGGTTTATCTATTAAAAATGGTCTTAAGGAAACTTTATCATTGAGACCATGACCCCTGTCTGCTGCTAACTTAATAATCCACTTTACTTCTTTCTTTTCTGTATTATTTCACATGCATCCTAGTCTTTCTGCCCTATAAATATGTTCTAGTACTATGAATTGAAAAACATGTGTACTATCTCTCTGAAGAACATGGTTAGCTAAAGCATTCAGTTCATTCTCTTTATTAATAGCATAGACATGTTCTCTAATACGTTCTCTCAATGTTCTAGTGGTCATACCTACATAAAATCATAGGCATTTCTTACATTGACCTAGGTAAACCACATTCCTACTCTTACAATCCGGATATTTATTGAATTCATATTTCTTCCCTGTGTCTGGATGTATAAATTCATTAAGTTTTTAATATAGCTACATTGGTTACATGTACGGCAAGCATGGGTGCCTTTTGATGCGGATTGTAAGAGTAGGAATGTGGAATAAGGAGAATGAACTGAATGCTTTAGCTAACCATGTTCTTCAGAGAAACTTCACTCCCCTGTCCCTTACACATGTACCCCATGACATCCCTGCCACCTGCCCCAAACCTTGTATCTCTAAAAAACAGGTTGTAAACACCCTCTCTAAGGCCAGGAATACATTATCTATAGGACCTGAACAGATCCCAGGCTGCATCCTACATGGTCTCTAACAGGAATTAGCAAACCATTAAGTACTCTTTTCAGTAATTGTCTAAGCAATGGCTTCATCCCATCTAAATGGAAAATGGCCACTGTTATTTCCTTGCACAAGGGTGGTGATTCTACTGACCCCAGGAACTATAGACCTATTAGCCTGACTAGCCTTATCTGCAAGACCATGGAGCAAATCATCATGGATCTTAGCAACCAAAACATAGGTAATCTCCAAACACTTGAACCTACTCAGTCTGGATTTTTCAAAAGGAGATCATGCCTGTTAAACCTGGTGGACTTCTTTGAGACAGTCACCAAGGTCCTGGACAAGGGAAAATTTGTGCATACTTAGCCAAGGCATTTGATACTATCCCCCACTCAGACATCATGAACAAACTCATGCAGCTAGGTATCAACCCTTATATCGTTAGATGGATTGCTAACTGGCTCACTGATAGAACCCATATAGTCAAAATAGGGGACTCCAATTCCAACAGCAGACCTGTAACCACTGGTGTTCCACAGGGATCAGTCCTGGGACCTCTGCTGTTTGGAATCTATTTCTCTAAATACAAGCAAAAACTAAAGGTCTGTGGCTGACCAAGTTTGCTGATGACTGCAAACTGAGAGGAGTCCTAGAATCTCCAAATGATTTCAACATCCTACAAGAGGGTCTCACACAAGCAAATGATTGCTGCCAATGTCATGGCCTTAAATTCAGTGCAAAAATGTATTATCATCCATTTCAGTAAGGGTGATGTTCCTACTAACTTCCACGTCAATAGCAATACCTTAAGTACGCACTCCATGGTGAGAGACCTGGACACTTAGGTTGAGAACGACCTCCCTTTGACCACTATGTCTCTACAGTGGTAAGAAGGGAATTCTGTATTGCTTATTTCATATGAAAAGGCATTGCTTCCAGAAAAAAAGAAGTTATAACCTCCCTGCACTCTCTTCCCTCATCAGGCCAATAATTGAGTGCAACGTCTCTTTTGGTATGTACCTTTCCAAGCACCTGCATCAACTTGAGAGACCACAAAGGTTCCTTACAAGGAAAAATTTAGGTATTCGGCATCTGTTCTGTGTGGATCATCTATAATCACTGTCACTTTATTATGTTTAATATAGACTAATCAGAGGTGACCTCTCCTTGCATACAAGGCAATCTGTGACCCTGCTTTATTGGAAATACTATATCTCTGTAAGTCATATGGTACATTGGTTACTCACTCTAAAGACCTTAACCTGGTATGTGACATTAGTAGAACCAGCTTGAGGAACAGATTTTTCTCCCAGAGGCTGCCACACCTTTGGAACGGACTCCCACTTCATGTCAAACAGCATCTTATTGGCCCTCTTCAAATGCAATCTGGACGATTGGATGGGTAACCATAAATTCACCCCAGGGGTTCAACCTGTGTCCCTCTTGGACAGGGACAATAGGTGCTGATCATGGAAATAAGGGTAGAACCTGGCTAGGCTTGTAAGGGCCCTAGAGCCATTAGTCTAATAACTCCCTATGATCCTATCATCCTATAAATTATGCCAGAAAAATCTAGACAAAAAGCAATGCTACAAAGTCTGTGTAGGGACAGATTGAACAATCTCAATAGTTATAAACATTCTAAGAAGAATCTAGAAAGAATCCTAGGATTTCCTTGTTTAATGTCCTAACAGAAGTCTAGGCAGTCACAGGTTTTTAGAGACAGAAAGGCAAGAGATCCTGAAGCAGAAATAAAGGAAATGAAAATAATAATGGCAACAGGAAGTCACTGACATTCGGCAACTTTTGTGCAGAAAGAGCTAGAAGAAGAAGGAATACCTATAACTGTAGTATTTGGTGAAGAGGGTGGACTCTGTACTTTGCATCAGTGTGCAGATGATCGTGTTGCAGACATATTTTCAGATAATTAATGAAACTTAAAAAACTGGAGTGGAAGAAATTATATCCAGCTAGACCAGAGAAATCAAGCCAAAATTTGAAGGAGAAACAGAGGAGCAGACTGATCTCCAAAACCATAGCCATATTTTGAGTTTAAGAAGGACTTGCTGGATTAGGTAGACTAAGACAGCGAAGAAATACTGAGCCAGCTGATCATTCCAAAGGCATTTAGAATGCTTGTGATAAAAATGGCTCATAACCACATTTTTGGACAACATGTAGGAATGGACAAAACCAAAGCTGGAATTCTATATAGATTTCAGTGGTATAGTGTAATGCAAGTTTTGAG